>NW_024609884.1:93968139-94248011 GCF_016920785.2 Ixodes scapularis
AAATACTGTTAAGAAGTAACCCCTGACGTTGATAGCTTGCGAAAAGAACAAAAAAAAATAGCAGATGCAAAAGAAAATAAAGAAACAAATAGCTGCCGATCCCCTCCTCAACTCGCAATTTGAACAAGCAGCCACGTGATCTGACGCTAATTATATACCGTCAGTGTTCATCATAGTCATGCGCTAGGGTTTAGAAAGCAAAAGCTTCGGCTGGAGCTTCAGATATTGTTAGAGTTGGGCTATTATCATCTTTAATTGAACACAAGCCGTTGCCCGAATGTTCGGCGATGCTGATTGGCATGAACTTGAGCACTCGATTCGGGGCTATGAAAATTGTTTACGTCACGGTGTCACGTGACTCGGTGCAAAATCGTGATATCATGTTACGTCACGCTGTCAACAAGGTTAATACATCTAGTGACTTTCTCAAATTAAATCGACTTGACGCAGTGAGTCACGTGACGTCACAGGGTCACGTGACATTACTTGACAGCATGTATTGACACCATGACGTCACGTGACAACGTGACACATGGTTAATCATAGTGCCAGTACAAAAGCGCCACGAAAACCCACAGTTTACCATACATTGCAATTTTGAATGTGACAATTCGAACAATAGATAGAAATACAGCCGCCAATTTCATATTCCCATATGTTCGTTTTGTGATACTAACAAAAACGAAAAAAGAATACCTTGAACCGTTTTGAACCGGTTACCGTTATATTTTTTTCGGTTCGGTTCCGGTTCAGTTCCAAGATGGCGGCGAAGATTTCGGTTCGGTTCAGTTCCGGTTCGGCTAAAAATAACGGTTCGGTTCCGGTTTTCGGTTCGGTTCGGTTCCGGTTCGACACCTTGGTTGCAACTCAACAAGGTAAAGCGAGGGAAAGGAAGGCCGGGGAGAAGGAAGCAGGCGGAACGCGAGAGAGAGAAGGAGGTTTCCCCTTTCTTCTCCAGCGTTCCATCTGCTTCTTGTTGACAGCGTGACGTCACATGTCATCACGACTTCTCACCGCGAGTCACGTGGCATTTTGACGTACTCGATTGTAATGAGCACGAGTCGAGTGCTCGGGTTCTTGTTTATCAGCATCGCCAAACATTCGTGTTGGCTCGTGTTCAATCAAAGATGAGAATAGCCGAGCTCTAATACTGGCGGTATACAATTAGCGTCAGATCACATCGCCGCTTGTTCTAATCGCGAGTTAAGGAAGGGAAAGCTATTTCTTTCCTTTATTTTTTCTACATCTGCCATTAAACGGAGAGAAAAAACTAATGGGTGTTTTTGCAAACTATCAGCGACGAGTTTAAGCTCTAAGTGGTATTTACTGAACGTGCAAAAAGTATCGCATGAACCATTTTACATGTACACATCATTGAGGCAGCGAAACATGTTTTAGTTGGTGCTGAACTGTCTCATGAAAGTTGTCCCCGAGAATAGAAGGATTAAAAGGACTAAATCTGGCTTATTAATATGAGGATAAATAAAGCTACAAGTGAGTACGGCAGGGATACCTGAAAAGAAAGATTCCATTGGCCATAGAGGCAGCCGCACAAACTCTCGCAGGTTTGTTGAAACTTCGCAGTTCTGGGGTGCAAAAAAAAATATATATATATAGAGGATTACTTTTAACAAATGACACAAATATAATTGTCGAAGTGGCACCCCCAAGCGGAGGAGGAAGTCCCTCAGAAATAAAAAGTATTTTCTAAAAAAGCATCGTAAAGCGAAAAAAAAAAAAAAATGGGGGGGGGGGGGGGGAGGGGCAGTTGTAAAAACATACTGTGTTGTGAAGGTCCCTCTGCTCCGCACCTTGGGCGCAGACCAGACAGCGTGATCCCGCACCACGGGATTTGATTTTCTCAGCAAAAAGAAATTTCTGACCGCAAGCATATAGGAAGTATTCACTGGCGGCCATAGCTGTGTGCGCGACTGCTGAGCGCGTGCTCATGGCGAGCTTCCACAGTTCTTTTGCAACGTGCATTCCGCACCATCAAGATTGCCGCGGTCTTAGTAGCCTATTAATGTGGGCTCGTTTTGAGCATGCGCTTTAGACAGCACCCACAAATATGGCGTCCAGTGAATACCCCTTATAGTGCGATGATGTCACGTGCAAACCATGCTAACAGTTCAGTTTTCTGGTTAAATGTGATGTTCTCAACACAATACTCGGTTTCACCTTAAATGCGAGTGTAGCAGAAACTAAAAGAGCGAGCACCGGGCTTTCAGCGTTCTTGACAAGCACGCGCGCTCCTGTAGTGCAAGCACTGATCAGGACCACGTGCTCGCGCTTGTAGCATCGACTGCGACCGGACTTGAAGGGGCCCTGCAAAGCGTTTTTGGCCAATTCTTAACTTGCATCGCGTTCGCTCTAACTACTGAGTGTGACTCTAGCAACACATTAAACATAAAATAAAGAAAAACTCCGACGTATTTCGAACATAATAGGTGAAAGGAGTTCAAAATTTTCAGCACATTTTCTTTTGTTGATGACGTACTTGGTCTGAACAAATAGAGAACCGAAACGACCAGAGTGTGCAGCGACCATGCGCGATCTTCCTAATCCTTGGATCCATCCAGTTACTAAGATGTGAACGCCCCACCAATTTACGGGTGTTCCAAGCAAAGATTTGAGTGAGAGTCACGTGCTTGAAGGGATCAGAATATTCAGCCAGTCCTTCCTCTAGAATTCTATGTCGTCGTTATCTGACGCTCCAGACCAACGTTTTCACTGAACGCTCGTGTATGGCACTGATAGGCACGCCTTTCGAAGCAGCATTTGGTTTTCTTCGTCCCTTTGCAACGCCCCTTTAAGCTGAAACGAAGTATAGCAAGAGGGGATGTCCAAATTGTAAAGTTGTGCAGTGTATATACCAGTCTCGCGATGATATGCGGCAGCCTAATAAAATGTTAGAGCGCTCATGACTGATAAAGCAAAGAGATGTAAAATGAGGCCCCAAAACAAGTGCACCTAAACCGAATATAACTTTAGCCCCCGGAAAATGTATCCTGCGAAGTTTCGAGCTCGTACAATCCGATGTCCAAATGTGATTTAAATTAGAAATATATTGTCGATTCTTATCGATATTTATGTGTCATTAAGAACATCATTGCACGCACCTCTCTTATAGAAATCCGGACGATAACCAACCAAGTCCTGAACAGTTAGAAGTTCAACGTTTCAAAACCGGTTCGGTATTTTCATCAGGAGAAACTGTTTGCACGTGGAGAGCTGCAGCTTCTTTTCCGTCTACGGTGTGTCGTTTGCTTCCTTCACTTTTAAGGTGCAACCCCACCCTTGGTTAGTGTGATTCTGAAACAACAGATGGCGGTGGGGTCGCCTTCCAGGCCTGTACATCAAGGCGAGAAATTGTGTGTGGAGGCACTTCGATACAGTGGGATATTTTTCTATATCCTGAATTTGGCATCCCTGGTCCCTTGCTTGTTTTTTTCTGCACGAGCTTTCTTTGGAACGCGCACCTCTGCGCCAGTTCTCGTGCAAGGGGGCCAGTTGCCTACGCTCCGAGCTCACGTCTCCAGCAAATGTGGGCAGAACAAAACGCGAAAAGAGTCCTAAGCAAAATGGCGAGACACACGCACAACAAAACTACCGACGCGTTAAAATATATAAAATTGCCTGTGCACCGTTATCGGAGATTTCAGAGGTCAGTTACACATATTTCAATGTGGTTAGATTTATATTGACACGAATGAAGGAGACGAGAGGACGAACAGTGGTCTGAAAATAAAGGTTGTGGTAGGGTTGCCTTGCTGCATGCCCATCCGCGAGGAACAACACGAAGCCGGGGTTTCCCAAACGAGAAACTACATTTATTAAAGTGACATCAAAGGGTTGTTAGTAACAAAGAATAACATTGCCGGAGCGTTCGAACTGCACGCCTCCGTGACAACGGTCCGACTCCCCCGTTCTGTGGGCGTGTGCCCTCTTTTGTGGGCTCCTGCGCCTGTCCCACGTGCGCTGTTGCGCGCCTCAGAGGTTATCCAGTTTGGGCGGCCGGCAGCGGCCTCTGGCCGTGGTGGCAGACTCGCGCTCCCACACTTCCCCCCCCCCCCCTTTTAAGCGTCTGGCATGTCGATGCCAGTGTCGTCGTGGTCGTCATTGGGAGGGGATCGTTGTCGAGGGTCTAATCGGCGAACTTGTGCCAAAAAAAAAGTAAAGAAAAAGCGTCGAGGCAGCAGAAAAGCAGGCGGCGATTCGGCAGTGGAACAGAGAGCGAGAGCGAGACTGACTCGACAAGGCCGCTTGCAGCTGCTTATCTATTCTACAGTGCGTCACCACACGGCCGGTCTCGACGCGCGCGCTCGCTCTGCGCGCGCGTCGAGACCGGCCGTGGTTAGAGCCACTCTATATGGCAGCGTAGCTGCCAGAGTAGCGACACGACGCAAAATTATCTAGATGCACGACGTCAGAAGCGGTGATAGTGATCTCCATTTTGGGCCTGGGAGGTTGCCATAGTAACCGTGCTTCTAGCGACGCCGTGCAGCAACCTTTGTAGTATTGTTGATATCTCCATTCATTCATTGAAAAGTGGTATAAGCAGTATAATGCGCTTGGCATCGCGGTACGGCAAGAACCTCTGGAGGAACGGTGCCTGTTTTTTCTGAATAGTGAGACGATTTGCAGCCCGGGGACTGTCGGACGACGAGAGCTGCTATGGTATCGTGCGTGCACGGACAAGGCGAGTGGTTTTCGGCGCCGCCAGGATGGCGGCCGCTTCGTGGGACGAACGTACCGTCCTGGTACTTTCGGACTTCTTTCCGATGGAACAAAATCCGACTACGCCGGCCACGACAGGACGATTGGCTCGGGACATGACTGCTGCTCAACTGCCCCATATTTAGCGAGTAGATGTTTAGCATCATACTTCAAGACCCGATCATCCCTTCAAGATGAGATTTTCTCACCGACTGGTGAGGCGCGACGTCGACGGGGTTCAACCAAGAAGGACGGCATGGTGGTCTCTAGAGAATCGTTGACGCCATCAAAAGAGACGGACGCTGGATATGAGGTGTTCTTGCCGACAGGCCAAATGGTTGTTCGGAAGTTTACCGGCATTCAAAAAGTCAATATTTTTATCTGGAGTAGCACACATATCCGTGTTAAAGGGGCAACGAAATTATTTTTAAACTTCTTCTTCCTTACCTGTAATCCTCGACTCAAAGGAGAACTGTGAAATCACGCAGTCGTGACATGCTAGGGCACCGGTGCGATGACCCCAAGCTTTCACCGTGTTTTTTAAGCACACCGTATAACTTGGCATTCGCAAGTGATGATAAGTTTTGTCAGGATACTCACTGGCCAGGAAAGCGAATTCAAATATCCATGGACGAATTGATTGCTGACGAGCGCATACTTCCGAGCGACGCAGTTTTCGTGTCCAATGCGTGGTTGGGGTCGGCTGACGCCATTTTGGCCTTTGTAGGCATTGTAAAGAGAATATTTGGAACCAAAAACACTGACCTTAAGGAGCACAAAACGGGCCCAGCTACAGAAAATAAATATTACACTCGTAAGAAATAAATACGTCTGTAACTTGTTAATTACAGACGAACAGACCTCAGAGAATCTAAGTTTAATAGTATGTGTTGATCCATTGTTATATAGCAGGACATTTCATATACGTCACTTGGGCAAACGCCAGTTTTTCACTTGAAAAACAAACCAAAAAACACTGCGATCAAATGCAAGCTATTGCAACGAAAGCAAGTTATATCAAAATCTTCAGAACAGCCAATTCGTAAAATTGGCGATTAGTAAAAAAGGTTAAAGATCGCAGGAGCTTCCTCGCTAAAAAATGCTGTAATTATTCGGTGACCCAGGGCTCAAACAATTTCCCCTAGGCCCTACACGCGCCGTGTACCTTTCGTTATGATTCTCAGAAATTAAGACTTTTAAAGGGAGTTTGAAAAATGCGAAAATTTTATCCTAAAAGTTATGTGGAGCACAAGTTCGTCTGCTTCTTTTTGCAGGGGTTGCGGTGACGTCAGAACGCCGAGATCTCAGTGGCTCCGACTGAAGGAGAGTGGGTAGACCTAAAAGCAAGCTGCCTTGAGGTCTACCCACTATTCTTTATTCAGAACCAATCAGAGCTCGGCGTTCTGACGTCACCACAACCCCTACTAAAAGAAGCAGACGAACTTGCGCTGCGCATATCGTAAAATCCTTGATTAGTATGCTTGGGAGTTGTGTGAATATTTATACAGCGTGTAGTTGGTCAGCCATTTCAAAGTTGCCACGAGTCACTCGCTGTAGATGAGCAATTTAGCCAATGCAGTGGAACCGCTAGCCTGTGATCTATAGGTCTTTAACGTGCACCACGCAGTAGTGATACACAACCGCAGGCCGGTACGATGCTCATCCAGATCGAGATGGGCGGGGGTGGTGATTGAACCCAGGTTCCCTGATTGATTAGTACAAACGTAAACATCGCAGGAGCTTCCTCGCTAAAAGTTTGTGATCATGCGGTTACCTGGGGCAGAAACAAAGTCCCCAAGGCTTAACATGCGACGCATAGATTTCGCATCGATTCTCAGACACTCCAGCGTTCAAATAAAGCTAAGAGAATGCGAAAATTGCATGCTAAATGTCTTATCCATCCTCAAACACATCCGAAAACCCGAGCAGCGCTAAGGCGATATTACTGATACTGCCGCACAGGTGCTAATATCCAGAGCGATCTTGCACAGAAAGGGTATAGAGTATCATTCTTTCAGATCTTCACGTTATACCTATACGTCAGAAAGCAGGAAGAAGCCCTAAATTGTCGGCAAGCTGCGGCACATCACGATTCCGCGCACCGAACAAACTCGCATCCACCAGCTCTGGGCGCTGCCATCTTACCGATGACATCACGGCTCTTGAGAGGTCACGTGACGAGTCGTTACTCGGTTGCTACGGAAACCGAGCCAGCTCAGCTCGTTGCTATGGTACCGCGTGTGACCAATCGCGGTGAGAGGCGGCACACGGAAAAGCGTGGCGCGCTACTCTGGCAGCTACGCTGCCATATCGAGTGGCTCTAGCCGTGGTCTATTGTACTGGATCTTTATAGGGAGTATTCACTGGCGGCCATATCCGTGTGCGCTGTTGCTGAGCGCGTGCTGACGGCGAGCTTCCGCAGTCCTTTTGGAGCGTGCATTTAGCACCATCAAGGTAGCCGGTCTTAGCAAGCTATTAATGTGAGCTCGTTCTGAGCATGCGCTCTAAACATCACCCTCAAATATGGCGTCCAGTGAATACCTCCTATAGAACCGCGTTCGCAACCGCTTTGCGAACGCGGATCCGCTTCCAGTGTGAATGAGCGGTTAGAGTATCGGCGCTTTTTCCCCCGATATTTGTTGTGGGCGCCGCCATCTTGATGGTTAGTAACAAATCAAACGCAACTGCCGATCGTCATGATCCAAAACTGCGACTTCCTGAACATTAGTTTCGGTGTCAGGAAGCTCACGTAATATTGCTTTGCTTTGTCGCGAACTGTTTAAACATTTGTGGAGGACGGAAAAGCGTTTTCTGGGATTTCAAATAAAGCTTCAGATAACTGACAACCATCATTTTAAGCACCAAGATGTGTATGAAGCGTAGCTTATTAGGTGGCTCTAGTTTAAAACGAACAGCTTGACCTCGCGCTCTTGGCGCTGCTTCAGTGGTTTCATCAGCCCATAGCGTTGGCTGTGCTCCGAACTAAGGTAGAGCAAAGCAAATACACAGATCTTAGGGTTTCACAAGCCAGCCCAACAAAAATCACTTAACACGCCCAATAAAAAAGAAATTGCGGGTTTATTTGGACTAACTGGAGATCTTTTGACGAGCAATCGAAATCTCAGATTGGCCTCCGTTGGATTGCGGGCATCTCGGCCGATATTTGAACCCGACAAACATGGATTCATGGGCCAGCGCGTTGACTCAGAGACAGTGAGACGATTTAATGTTTTGTGTTTAGTTTTAATATTATTGCTACTTGAAAGCCACCGAGGTGGTTTTTAAACAAAATATAGCCAAACCATTCCGACAAGCATAGTTTGATTGCGGAAATGATTTTTGCAAGTGATAAAAGCATTAAAATGTTTTCGCATACGTGGCGGAATCTGAAATGGCAGAATGCATTTCATGGCGCCCATTTCATTCGGATCGCGTCGAACGTGTGTACCGACGCATAGTAGAACGCGCGCAAAAGTAGCTGTGGTGCACCCGCAGCCTCGCGCTTGTTGTTCTGACATCTCTGGCTCGCTCACTGCGGGCATCCAAGCATCTGACACCCCGACATATGGAGCTTTTTTTGTCTTTCACGTGGCGTTCCAAGCGGCACCCGATGGAAAATGCACATCAAGCTGTTCTTGAACACGTGTCGACCTCTGTACTTTATATTAAGAAACTACAATTTGTCGTAACTAAATGGGAAAAGTTTGAGGTCTTATAACATTCTTAACGTGTAATATATTATTTTGGAAGTTCTGGAAAATGTAAAATCGAAACATGCTTCATAATTTAATGTCTCGCTATTTTGATTAGTTGACGTGATTCCGTTTTTATAGCGCCATAGAATAATACCATTTTAAACTTTATTTTTTATTTTAAAATATACATTATTTGTACAGTTTGTTGCTTACTTTTTTCTTAATTACATCCTACCGAACGCTCACGTAAAATATCGTGGACGATGGGACGTTATAACTCGAGAAAGAATGTTTCCAATATTAGAGACTGTGGTCTATTAAAAGGTGAATAAGTAACTAACAACTAAAAATAATCGTAATATCGAGACATTAAAGCATTGTTGAAAAACAGCTCTTTAATTTGACATTAATTTTATAATTGTAAAATATATAGAAAGAAAGTTATAAGCCGTCAGAAAAGCACCAAAACGTGATGCACGGTTGGGTTGCACCTTAATGCGAAAGCATCAAAAGTGAAAGAAAGTCTCCCATGGAGCGAACCGACGTCATCAGCTTTGAAGCCGCACCAAACGGCGCCTTCCCCCGTCCCAATGTGGCGTGTAGCAGAAATATGATGTATAGGCTCCCCTTGGCTAGCGCGTGTCTTCAAGGAACAAGGCTCCCATTGGCTCTCGTGCGGCGTAGTTCTAAAAAAACGCCACCAGAGAAGCCCTCTTCATAACGGCGCAGCGCACGCAGCAGCCCGGCCGCCGTAAAGAGGTGCGGCGGTGCGACTCAGGCAAACTCCGAAGTGGTTGCACGGCCGAGCTCAACGCGGCGAGGCCACTTTACGAGGGCGCGCGCACGGCCGTCGGCCAACGAAACGTGGCCGTCCACGCCACTACGCCGCAGAAGAACGACATTCATGATTTCGCCTTCACAACTCACAAGTGCTTAGGTCTCCTCAAAAGTTTTATGTTCTTCAAGTGCCCTAGTCCGTTGACATACGCCGATGGTTAAGTGGCGGTCGATTTGTTGAGCCCTACCTAATAAAACGTCGGGCTCCTAACTGCTTAGGACTTGGTTGGTGAAGGTCTGTATTTTTCAAATTTTTGGCCCAACCAGACAGAGTTCTGTCAATCGTGTTTACGTTTAAAACCCGCATTTCTCTTCCTTTATTTTTGCAGTAAGGCGTCCTGTATGGGATTATTGAGAAGAATACCATTTATTATATCGCTTTCTGCACATTTCGTGTATTTGCTTCGAGACCTATAATGTGAGCACACAGTCGTTTTTGGCGTAGCCCGCGACCCGGCGTTTCACTCTGCCGAACAGCGAACATAAAAACACGTTTCCGCAGACTCAACAGATGGCGTATTCTCGAGTATATATCATCCTCCCGTCTCGGTCTTAAGCGGTTATGTGAATGATGACAATAAAAATATTTTATTGTCATCATTGCGTTTGTTAATTTTGTGGCTAGTATTGATTAACCTGTGCCTCAACAGACAGATACATCTTTAATGTGATGGTTATTTTGTTTATAGTGTACCAGTGAGCAGGCCTTCGTGGCCGTTTTTGGACACTACCAGGAAATAAAGTATATTATATTATATTATTATTATTATTGCTGCCTGAAGACTTGACAGCATAAATAAAGGGCCGATCTCCCTAAAGATATACATCATAAGTAAATGCACCTCTAAATTATCTGATATATGCTTTGCAAATCTTTTTCGGCGTATTTATCCTCGATTGGCACGTCTATAAGTGGTTCGGGAGAACCTTAAACAGATGTTTTATTTTGAAGCTGATTTAAATAACATGCGTATTCCCTGACGCATATTCAGCTTCTCAAACATATAGAAGTCTGTTTCTCCTTTTATGTGATGAACAAGAATTGTATGTGTCTGGAGGCTGGACGAAAACAAAGTACACAGTGCCGCGTGGCGGAACAATGACAATGGCGCACGCAGACCGCCAGAAAGTGATTAAGCAGCTGTAATGTCGAGCAGAGTAGGAAATACTACTGTGTTTTATTTAAATAAAATATGACAAAAATAGCAAGGGTGATGTTTATTTGCAAATTGAATTGACCGGCATCTTGAAAAAACAAACCTCAAACGCCATGCTATGTCGAAAATGTTCACTTCGGTACGCGCTATTTTAGGCCAGATCCGTTCTGAGTACGATGGTCATTCTTCTCAGTATGATTATTCACCTGCATAATGGTGCTGAGTGTAAGCAATATTGGTCAGGAAAGCAAGCATTGTGATGTCCGCTCAGTGTTTCTATAAAAAGTAGACTGAAAGGGTTTGTCCTAAAAAAACTCCTGGCATTATGAAAATATTTCTTTTAGCTCAGTTGCGTCGTCATCGTATACAGGGTGTTTTTTTTTATTTTTTTTATTTTTACACATTTGTTTGAAAAAAAAAAAAAAAACGTGAAAGCTACACTAATGCGGTTTGTGCAAGTGAGTTATACGGCCAGGCGGACATTATGTGGGTGGCTAATCTTTGGGATAATTAATTAAAATTCGTTAATTAACTTTTTTTAATTAGTGGAAATAGACTTATGGTTCCAATTAGAAACTTGCTGAGCGTCATCCAGACCCCTAAATCAGTCATTTTCAGAAAAACTTTCAGCGCGTGAGAAGCGTAGTAGTGCACTAAAGTTACCACTCGTGGAGCAGGTACAAGGCTAGCGGTTGCGGTATCATGGCGCCCGCGCAATTTTTCCGTCTCTTATTTAGCCCCAGCCTTGTACCTGGTCCACGAGTCGTAACTTTAGTGCACTTCTACGCCTCTTCACGCGCTCAAAGTCTTTCTAAAAATTACTGATTTAGGGCTTTTGGATGACGCTCAGCAAGTTTCTAATTGAAACCACATGTCTATTTCCACTAATTAAAAAAGTTAATTGAAGAATTTTAATTAATTAGCCGAGTTATCGCAAAGATTAGCCACCCACATAATGTCCCTCTGGCCGTACAACTCACCTGCACAAACCGCATTAGTGTAGCTTTTACGTTTTTTCATTAAACAGATGTGTAAAAGAAAAAAAAAACTAAAAAAAACACCCGGTATATTGTAAAAGGTATTTTGTAAACTAGATTTCAGGATACATATGGCGAGGACGTGCACATTTTATGATTTTATGCACTGAACTGAAATTGATTCCTAGGTTGAAGAGCACAGCAGGATTCGACTTTGAATACTGCGACGCAAAGTTGTAGCATTAACGGGTATTTTAGGCGACCTGCCAAACTGATAAGCTTTAGATTCAGGTAAAATATATGCGACTGAGTTAAAAAAAATAGATGGTGAGTCATATATGTTAATCCAGCTTTCTTTTGCTGTTTCATCGAAATTAAAATACGCAATTAATTTTTGTACTGAAAATAAAAGTGGATTCTACGAATGATAAAAAGCTATATGATACTCGTTTCACTGTTGAAATATCGCCTATTGCCAAAGAAACGCGGAAAATTTATTCTAAGTTTTACGGTTCAAATCGGTTCGAGCCGCTATTTTTTTGCTCCCCGGAACTTAACCGGAGCTGAACTGAAAGCCGTGAATCCGAACCGGAACCGAACCGGAACCGAACCGATAAAAATTTCGGTTCGACACCCTGCTAAGGGCACTGTCCCCCGGCACTGGGAAGGGGGGGAGGGAGGGAGGGAGGGAGGGGAAGGTGTTCTGGTTTGCCCCCCCACTCAAAAAAAAATGAAAGCCGCTTACAACTCCCTGTAACACCGAATTAGAGCGCAGCTCTTGAGGAGGAGGAGGGAAGGGCACTGGGGGGGGGGGGGTTAAACTAACCAGTGGGGGGTCACGTGACCTTGGGGGTCACGTGACCCCCAGTGCCGATGATGTCATCACTGACGTCACTGATGACGTCATCACTGACGATGACGATGCGGGTACCGATGACGTCATTAGTGACGTCACTGATGACTTCACCAGTGATGATGACGATGACGATGCGAATGTCGGTGACGTCATCAGTGACGTCGCTGATGACGTCATCAGTGATGATGACGTCATCAGCGAGTGATGAGTGATGATGACGATGCGGATGCCGGTGACGACATCAGTGACGTCACTGATGATGTCATCAGTGATGATGACGATGACGATGCGGATGTCGGTAACGTCATCAGTGATGATGACGATGACGATGTGGATGCCGGTGACGTCATCAATGATGATGACGATGTGGATGCCGGTGACGTCATCAGTGATGATGACGATGACGATGTGGATGCCGGTGACGTCATCAGTGATGATGACGATGACGATGCGGATGCCGGTGACGTCATCAGTGATGATGACGATGTGGATGCCGGTGACGTCATCAGTTATGATGACGATGACGATGTGGATGCCGGTGACGTCATCAGTGATGATGACGATGATGATGTGGATGCCGGTGACGTCATCAGTGGTGATGACGATGACGATGTGGATGCCGGTGACGTCATCAGTGATGATGACGATGACGATGCGGATACCGGTGACGTCATCAGTGATGATGACGATGACGATGCGGATACCGGTGACGTCATCAGTGATGATGACGATGACGATGTGGATGCCGGTGACGTCATCAGTGATGATGACGATGACGATGTGGATGCCGGTGACGTCATCAGTGATGATGACGATGACGATGTGGATGCCGGTGACGTCATCAGTGATGATGACGATGACGATGTGGATGCCGGTGACGTCATCAGTGAGGATGACGTCATCGGGGGGTCACGCGACATCGGCGGGGGTCACGTGACCTCGGGGGGTCACGTGACCTCGAGGAGGGAGTCACGTGACCTCAGGGGAGTCACGTGACTTCGGGGGGTCACGTGACCTCGGGGGGTCACGTGCCCCCCACGAGGTCACGTGACCCCGGTGGGGGGCTCGCGCGGTGCATTATGGGACATTTCCCATGATGCACCGCGCGGTTACGCCGACGCCGACGGCGACGGCGACGCCGACGCCGACGGCGACGCCGCTCAAGCCGGAAACGGGCCCCTAAGAGCTGCGCTCTAAAACAAGTTGGTACGCCACTGCTCGTCCACATACCTCGAAACGCTAAGAGAAAGGCTCGAGTACAAAAATACATCAAGCATGTGTCAAGACAAACTTTACGTATGGTTCGGGCTCGTGCAAAAGCTCCGAGGTCTGGCCATTTAGGTTAGTTTAGAGACCAAAAATGATGCGCTCGGGACCAGCAAAAGTGATATAGTACCAGTCTTGGGTAAGTTACTTTTAAAAAGTAATTCGTTACAGTTACTTTCAGAAAAAAGTAGCGAAGTTACCGTTACAGTTACCGCAACAAAAGAGTAACTCGTTACAGTACTGTTACTTTTAAAAAGTAACGACGTTACTTTTGAGTTACTTTTCTATAACACGAAAAATTTAGAAAAAAACTAGAAAACGCTCCGCACGAAGTTTTATTGCATGAAATTAAAAAGTACGCTTTTTACTTCATATTGTAACTGAGCAGCAGTTGCTTCTCGAAATTGGTGTCTGAAAGTTTCCCTCGTTTGATTGCGAACAGCACCCTGCCCTTGCTGAACAGACACCGCGCAAACAGCTGCAGTAAATTTTGCCTCGACTGTTGACACCACACGGGAGTAGTGACGCAAATCAAAATACGAAACATGCGCAGTGCGGAATAGTGGCGCTAAGCAAAATACGAAATATTCGCAGTGCCCTCCGTGTGTATTGTTCTTTCACGGTTGATTCACCCGATTAAAAAGCGTTTGCGCGAGGAAAAAGAACAACCGCAACAAAAATAGTGCTTCAAGATACTAAGAAATAGGTGTTCGGCCACAAAGTACAAGCGCGTGCGTAGACATGATGTAACTAGATTTTTTTTCATCATATCTACACGTGGCTATATTCGGGTCGTGACTCGCGAGGAAGAACGTCTTCACAAGTTTGTGCAAGGCCAACTTGACACTCGAGATGTCGGAACGGACAATGTGGAAAGTGCAAGGAGTAGCTCTGTTCTACTAGTTCAATGATATATTATTCATAAGAAACTGGAAAGTAACGACAAAAGTAACGTCGTTGCTTTGATCGTTACCTCAGAAAAAGTAATAAAACTAGTCACAAGTTACATTTTTAAGACGTAACTCGTTACAGTTACCAGTTACCAAAAAACTAACAAAGTTACAGTAACGCGTTACTACCCAAGACTGTATAGTACACGCTCTGTGTATGATCTCTCGTCGACGTGTCACTTGAAACAGAAACCATGCCCCCTTCCTCCCTGGCACAATAGTTCCCAGAGTGCAACGCGCGCAGAGTTGCATGCAGGGATTTATGGAAGTAGTCTATTGGCTTGAAAAAGTGCCGTGTCCAAAAGCTAAGCGTGACTTGACTGATACCATCAGAGCCTCCGTGCAGATTATGCACAGGTGGCGTTTAGCCACAGTACGGAGAAGCAAAGAACACCCACACCCATGGGCGTACCAACCGAGGGGGCAAGGGAGGCGCTTGCCCCCCCCCCCCCCCCCCAGTTCTCAGAGTGGAGGGGGGGGAGGGGCAAGGCACGTGTTTTGCCCCCCTCGAAACATCCGCCACTGGTCAAGGTAAACACATGGCCTCCGAGATCCCGAAGCGCGCGAACGCTTCTCCGGCCGTTCCATTCGTGCGGAGAGAGCGCAATCGGAAAAAGAGAAGGAGGCGGCGTCTCTCCGCAAGGAAATGGGGGGGCGCTTTCATTTTAGTCATGGACATCACGGCGCGAGGCAGAACAGTCCAAGAAAAAGTCCTATTATGTCGAGTCACTGCAACTTCTACTTACAGATTTTTGTGTATTGTGGTACAATGGTGAACAGCTACTCTGGGGAAGTATAGACAAGTTTTGATGCTTATTTAATTTGGGATATTCATCTGAGCATGTGGCGGCTAGCGCTACAAGCGCGCCTTTTGATGTATTTGACTGCAAAAAGTTTCGCGTATAAAACTTGAAAAAAAAAAAAGATTAGCGCCGTACATAAAATTTCAAATTTCCCTAATAAAAAAAAACTCATGCCGCACTCTTTTTTTTTTTTTTTTTTAATCTCTGCAGGTTATCTGAGGTAGCTCTTTGAGCTTGAGCACGAGGTATGATATATAATATAATGCAGTCCGCGTTGTCTTTCTTTTGATATCTTAAATGTTTATTACGCGATTTTTGCGGCTCATATTGCGGTGTTTTCTTCTACTAGAGGTACCTTTAAAGGGGTAGTGAAACGAAATTTTAGCGCCGATCTTGTTGCATAAATATGGGCTAGGGACAGGCACCATCTCGGCAATATAAATATTGCGCTGTAAAACACAGCAGAACTAATTTTAAACATAATTAAACGATTTCAAATTCTCATCTGGTGGATGGGGGGAAGTTCTCGTGACATCACTTGTGCCAAAATAGCAGCGCCGTTCTGCGGCAATACGGCGTGCCGGCAGAATTCGCCTAGGCCTGAACGCGTTTGCAAAGCCTTGGCGGAGAAAGCCAAAGCGTAGTTGGCCACAGTGAGCTCGTTCTCGTTGCGGCTCTTTGCACGACACGACCCGAGCATGCTTCTGGCACGGCCGGTATTAGCAGTATTAGTTGCTGCGAGTCGCGAGCTGCAAGCCGACGTTAAAAAGGATATGTTTGAACTACGAGGGTGTCATCAAGAGCCACGCAAATGCCAAATACCTGTTCACACTCGGAGCGGACACGCGCGTTTGATCGAAGTGCTGGATTCGCTCTGTTAGACCGCGTTTCGGTAAGCGCTTCCGGACCGATCTTTTACGATTGCAACTCGATACTGACATGACACTCGGCACAGAAAGGTTAGACCGACATCGCGTAGCTCCCACGAACTGCTATAGCTCGACACTGACGTAGCGTCGAGTCAGAATAAAAATGGCAGACTAATAACAGAGTGTACATACCGAGTTGCCAAGGTAATCCGTATGGCGTTTATTTGAGCTCTATATCACACAAAACAAGGAGATAGAATCCATGAGAGTCCCTTTTCGACGACAGCGTTCGTCACCGCTGTCTCGGAAAACAAGGAGATCGAGATGACAAGGAGAAAATATTGACCTCTGAAATTTAGTTCAGGGATCAAACTACTCATCCGGTAAGGGTCCACAAGGGTCGCGCGTGCATATTCCATTCAGCAGGCCAGCCGGTCATGGACAGACGGTCTTGGCCAAGGACCGCCGGAGCAACGGTGCGCCGAGTCGATGTTGCTGCTAGGCCTACTATATTCTGCCGAGCTCGCTCGGTCGGCAGAATCGGCCGTTGTAGCTCTTCTCGTGTGTTTGTGGAACCTGCGTTCTTGATCGTCGTGGTCTGTTTTAAGTACTCCTTCCTTTTTTCTTGCTGGTTGAAGTCGGGACGCACGAGAAGAGCACGAAGAAAAATAAATGTCCGTTGGTGGCCGATACCAAGTAACTGAGCGACGCTGTCGGCCTTGTTGACTTGATCGTAAAAAGTGCGTAAGACAGCTTCGGAGCTGTCGTAGGATTCTGTCGTAACCTGCGCAAAGGTTACGACAATTTCGTTTCGAGAGCACGGGTTTTCTCTGAAATTTGTCGTACGCACTTTTTTCGTCGTGAATTCGCTTTGAGAATCCGGCCTAAGAGCTGGTTTTGTCAGTGCTGCCGTGGTTGCCGACTTGCCGTGGTCCCGTGGTGCAGCGTGCGTGCAGCCCGTGCACATCTCAAACGGCCACGTTGTCACAGGTCGTAAAACGTCGACGCGCCACCAAGTGGCAACGCTCGTAACCACAACATTCACGCCGTAGCCTTTCCCGACTGGCACAAGTGACGTCACGAATGCGCCCAATATCCCAAGACGCATCGCGCTCTCCGATGGCCGATTTTTGAGCGCGCGCCCAATCGGGCCCATTAGGGTGAAAAATATAGCCATCCGTTCAAAATACAAACGCGCGATTATGATTTATGAATATCATTGATCATATTGAACCTATTTCTGACCATAATAGGTGTATTTCAAGTTTCGCTTCAGTATCCCTTTAAGCCGGGGCTACACTGCTTACACATTATACAAGACAGTTTGCCGATATCAGTCACCACCATATCCGTGGTTCAAACGTCGCGTGTCAAGTGTCTCCCTCAACTGGCTGCTGTGCGGCATTCGAAGCTCAAATCTCATGGTGACTCACGTTTGAATCTGTTTGCAGACTGTCTTTTGTATGATGTATAAGCAGTGTGACCCCGGCTTTAGGGGGAAAATTATGGCGGTGAGATACGACCATCTCGCAATGATTCCGCCAATTTTGATTTTATAAACTTCGTGATAATTGTCGGTACTAATTCAAAAGGTGGAGCGATACCTTGTAAACGCCTCGTTTTTGGCACATGCTGCACAGACCCCCGTATCCCGTTATGCACCTTCTGATGTAACTTAATTAACATGCATAAAGACAACGGGATCTCAAGAAAAAGAACTCTGGTTTATTTATGAATTCCAACCTTGTTCCAACCTGGTTTATTCGGTATCCCCCCCCCCCTTCCCCCCCTAAAGGTGCTATATTTAGATGCCAAGCCTTAAATTTTTATATTAGACGCGAAGTACTTTGCGATGCAGTGGCTTCAAGCAGTTTCTTTCAATACGCTACCCTGTCTGTCATAGTCATTCTTATGTTGATTAGGAAAAGCCCTACAAACTTCTCTATTACAATCCTAAATTTTTTTTTTTCATGATCACCTCTTGTAGTGCAAATAAAACTCCAGAGAAAATATAGCTTCGTACAAAAAAAACAAAAAACTATATATATTTTTCTGAGTATGAAACAACCATGCTCTACTTCTTTTTCTTTCTTTTTTTGTGTCTCCGCACGTTGTTTGACGTAGCTTTTCGATCCTAAGCACAAGGTTTGATACTACAAAAGTGTAGTCCTCGTGTCATCCTTATTTTCATATCTTGTTATTATTACGTAAATTATGCCAATGATATTGTTGTTTGCTTCTACGATAAGCACATTTAGGGCAAACATTATGGCGATAAGATACGACCGCCGCTCAATGATTTTGTCATTCTTTTTATAAACTTGCTGATATTTGTAGGTACTGATTCTACAGGTCATGGATGAAGAAAGAATAAACAATTAAAACAGGGACAACACAACCACATCTTTCATGAAAGATGTGGTTGTGTTGTCCCTGTTTTAATTGTTTATTCTTTCTTCATCCATGACCTAAACCAACACGCTCTTCTACCAAGCATGATTCTACAGGTATGTCTTTTTCTAGTAACCGTCTAGTTTTTAGGACAATGTAGCACAAACCATCACATCCCGTTATGTAGCTTGCACTTTGCGATGCAACTTGTTATGCAAAGAGACAATGAGGTCGAAAAACAATAATTCTAGTTTATTTATGAACTCTAACCTTGTTCCAACCTGGTTTCTTCGTTACTGCAACTTTCAACCTGGTTTATATAGAGATTCCAAATCTTAAATAATGTAGGCATCTTTTCCTTCTTTATTTTTTTTTTTTTTTCTGCTACTATTAGTCGGTCCAATCTGCAGGCCTAGGCAGCTTGCTGGGAAAAATCCCCCCGTCGTCTTTTTCTGAGATGGAACCCGCGCGGGAAGGACGGAAAAACAAAGATAACAAACAGTAGTAAACAAACCATGTGTCACAGTTGAAAACAAAGGGAACAGTCGCAACGGGTTTGTTCAAAACACGGACAAAGTTCTAAACCGCCCACTCGCTGCGTACAACCTAAAAAAAAAAAAGTTGGGGCTCCCATTTATGCTATGAAAGTGGTTGGTCAGCGAAGCAGTGGTATCATCTGCAACAACAGACTTCTTCCAAAACCGAGGCGCCCCATCACGGCAAAATACCACGCAGTGCACTCTGGGAACTAGTTGGCCACTCAGTTTCGGTTTCGATTGAGCAGCTTATTCATCTCATGCTATCACGCCGCGACCGAACGCGCTGCTCGCCTTTTCGGTTCTCTGACTTTTCACCAATGTACAATACACTTATTGTCGAGCGATACAAAACGAAGACCGGGCCACTTTCCTTGGTTCCCGAGTAAGCGGACTAAGAGAAGGACGGTATTTTCACGACTCAAGAATTAAAAGAAATTCACCAACGCGCACGCCCCGAAATCCTGTGCTGTCCGAAAGCGTATTATGAACCTGAAAATTGTACGCGGCAATTAAACTAAGATAAGTTTAACTCACAGTGATATATTTTTGTTTATTTGTAATGGTAAATATTTTATTAAAAGTATTTAAGTTGAAAACATAAAGATCGACTGCACCAGATCTCAATGCATCAAAAGGAAAGAAAAAGCAGCAAATATTTTGCAGCTTATTGTTTCCTGTCGATACTTACTCTAATAAATTAACATGCTCCTACACAAAAATAAAACCTTATTTTTTTTTACCGTTGTGAGTTGCAGGATTCTTGCCTTGTTGTGGCCGTCTTCACTAAAAAGAAAAAAAGCTTTCCACAACAACCCTTTTGCGTGATACAGAATGCTTTGCAACTAATTACAATAGTTTATTTTTCAGCTTTTGGCGAGCAATTTTCGCTCGTAATATTTTGCCATCAAGGGGAGAGGCACAACGACGCATATGCGTCAGTCTCCTGCAAGAACGACGGTTGCTTCCCGCAGTGCTTGGCAAGAAAATGACACACCATCGAGATTCACACATTGATCACCGACCTCCGCGTTTCCCCGTTGTTCGGAAGCGCCATAATTTGCGCAGTGAATGTTACGAAAATGTGAAATGCGGGACATTTTGAAGATTTGGGAATTTCTTGCGGGACGCGGGACACAAGCCCTCAATGCGGGACAGTCCCGCGAGTCGCGGGACGGGTGCTCACCCTAAACGGAGCATAGGCGGGTTCTTCTTTTATATATGAAAGGCTAGTGACGTCACTCCCCACGTCGCAACCTGCTGTCGCCGCGGCAGCAGGCGCCGTCAAGCGCGAGACACATGCGCGTCAAAACTGTCCGATCCGGCGTGCGAACTGTCGGGAAGATGGCTGCTCCGAATCGCCGCACCGGACGGTTCGCGACACATGGTTTCCGACGCGTCGTTGCGTCGCTCCGTTCAGCTCCGCCCAGTTTCGGGTGTACCTCTACCAAATGGATGGATGGATGCAAATGGCTATATTTATAACGGGCGGTAACTCGCGCCACCTAGCCCAGAAAACCAAATTACTTCCCTCGCCCTTCTTCGTTTTTCTGACTTTAAAACAAACGTAATATTTTTATTACATTCTATCAAAGTGTGCTTGTGTGAAGATTTTCCGTGAGGCTATTTTTGTGCTCAACATCACTTAATCGCGAAGGACCGCAGCGGACCTCAGAGCCATCCCAGCGAAAGGAGCACTGCGTACAAATCACGTGACTACGTACCGCGCGCATTGCTGCGTCTCTCCCGAAGCTCACATGACACATGACATTGGAATGGCTCGTAGCGTCCGCTGCTGTCCATCCTAAGGTGAAACGGAGTATATTCGGGTTTCGACGGGCTTGATCGGTCCCAGAAGGCAGGCTTGCTTTGGCGCTCGAAATCAGCGGCTCGTTTTGTGCGCGCGGGAAAACTCGATGGCGTCCGTTTCCTTCACAACCACGACCCGCCGCGCGTGACGCACAGCGCACCGCCACATCCGCTTCCCCGAACCACATGGCGCCTCCTCGCCCGATCGGTCCGAAAGTCACTTGGCAACATGACCTTCGCCATCCGTGCTCATTGGCTGCGGCCACTGCGGCCTTCCGAAAATCGGACCGTGCGTGCGGCGATATCTGGCAAGTTGGACGCACGCGGGCGCCGGACGGAGCTCCCGTCCGACGCTCCGGTGCGACGAAAACCCTCGCCCTCGGACGTCGTTCCGGCGGTTCGCACGTCGGATCGCATGGCTTTTTCGCGCATGTGTCTCGCGCTTTATCATCTATTATGCGGTTCGCACTTCACACGAGGGCTTCCAATGACGTCAACCCCTTTCGAAGCAGCTGCAAACCTAATCAGTACCGGAACGCGTGAGAGGGTGTTCCTATTGGTCACAGGCACCTTATCATGCATCATGTGGTTTTGATGTTTGTTTTGTGGGTTTCTTTAGTGAAACGGATACTGAGCTGTATGCTGTATGCCTGGTTTCAAAGGAGATCTGCTGTTTCGCCTTCAGTTGTTCGCCGGGAGTTTTTTGCTTACAATGACGACACGAAAATTTCCTTGGCTGGTAGACGTATACGGCTTCGCTGTAAAAAAAAAAAAAAAAATATTGCAGTCTTTTGCGGTGGTCTACGAGAAATTGTTCAGCAAAAGCACCCCTCAAGGGAACCTGTTCACCCATACGGGGGATGTGCGCACTCGTACGCTCAGATGGTTTACGCCGCCGAGGGTGCGCATTGTGTAGGCGCGTATGTGTACAGTGTGCCTGTTGATGGGCGAAAAGAAACGCCGCGCCGCTAGTCCTCTGGAAGAGCGTTTTCCTGAAATGCCATAGAAAGCACGCTCGCTGATGTTGCGCACATGCAATAGATGTGTGACAGATAACAATAATAATAAGAAGAAAAAAAATAGAAATAAAAGCATCGTTAGAGTTTAGTAATAAAAAGAAAATAATCCAACCAAAGCCTCGAAAGAGTGTTCCGTTTCGAAATCTGCTTGCTTTCTTCGTCAGTGGTGAGTGAATCGCACGGCGAAACAGCACGGGGCAGCAGCAGCTCTCGTCTGCATCATCTGTTAAGAACAACCCCTTTATAGAAAAAAGGCCCTTTTTTAATTGTTCTTGTCAGGTGACGTAGGCCGTGGGCGTACGCAGATGCAAGGTACCCAGAGACCTGTTTTGATTTCCTGGGGGTGTTGGAGGCGCCAGGGTTTCAGGAAAAGACTCCGGAAGAAAAGTTACCGAAACAAACAACTTGATTCGAGCTGCATGCGCAGCTAAGAGCAACTCGTTCGTCCCGAAAAAAAAAAAAAAAGCGTAATCTATGAGGAAAAAGCTACATATATACCGTGTGTGCATCCACCTTTCAATTGTGTTTTCAGTAATCACGAGTGTGCTAATTGAAACCAAAATGAAAAGACGAAGGGCAGTGAACGTTTTGTTTTTTTAAAACTTGATGGCATTTTTCCACCTCATTGACTGCAGGCAAGCCCCAACACCCTCTCGGGAGACATGAAGCGCTCGCGCTCAGAAACCAACGCAGCCGCCGCGAGCGTCTCAAGCCTCCTACAGGCAGAGCTGGCCGCCCTCAAAGCCCAACTGGTGGCCTAGCAGTGTCACGGGGCCGCCGACGTTCCCGTCCCGGCGCCGACGCTGACCCCAGAACTCGTCCCACGAGAACCGAGACAGCTCAGCTCAGCGGCGTTCGCTTCCTCCCTCATCGAGTGAGGAAGCGAACGCCTCGCTGGAGAGCGGCGGCATTCGCTCTGACGACCCCAGCGCGCTCGAAGGGCGCTTTGGTCAGCAACCTGGCATCCCACTGCGCCCAGGCGTCGCGGTGCGGCCAGACGCCTAGCTGAAGAGACGTCTTCTCGCTGGACGGCTACATGGCATGGCTAGAGATCCACCTGCGGTGCATGGACTGCGTAATTTTTGTGCGTCCCTGCTTCAGGCTCTGCAGGAGCGCCATCAACGCAGTCCTGGAATGGCCCTTCAAGATGGCGCTGTCCGTGAAGCTGGCCCACTTCCAGCGCCAGAGCGTTTCCGTACGCTTCGACCTGGACACGGGCCACATGGGTGACTATTGCGAGTTCTGGATGCCAACTAGGGAGCGCAACATTCCGTACGCCATGTGCGAGATGGCGCTGCTCAAGAGGGGCTTCTCCTCGGGCCGCACGAGCACATTGGACATCTTCCTGGAGCTGCTGTGTCGCACCTGATGCTGCGTCGCAGGGGACTACCGGTGATGTAGGTTGTGCAAATTTGGACGTATACGAAAATAGCTGAATAAATGTAATTCAATATAGTTTGTCTCGCTTGAACCCGTAGGGAAAAAATCATTTTTGAGATTGACCGACATTTGTGGCTGCTGCAAAATTACATTGTTTGAGCACAAAGCTGTAATGGACTAAAAGGGAGGTATGTCGATCGCGTGGATACGAATGGCCCCGAGATTCAAGCCTCAAGCGCAACATAATTTATTTGTAAAGCCCCTTGATGTGTTTGAGTGTTTTACACGCATCAAATGTGTCCAAGCACGGTGTCCGTGTCTGCGAAGCAAACGGCGGTGCAGCACTCAAATGAGCGGCCCTTGGAAGCGAATAGCGGCACAGGGGGGGGATCGGTGGCCGAGTGTGTTAAAGGACCTATGAAACGAATTTTGGGCTGGAGTAAATCAATTTATATTGGGATTTTACTAATAGCACATCGTTCAGTGGCCCAAAAGAACAAAGGTAGAAAGTCAGAAGCCTGACTTTCGCTACAAAAATTTGCAAAACATAGCGGACTATTTCGTACCTCCTTCCCTTCGTAAACTCTCCGCCTTTTCACTGTGATACATCCGCGGACCCCGCAGCGTGTCACCGGGCTACTATACTCCGTTCCACCTTCAGTCTGAGCGCAGTGGACGCCACAGGCCATCCCAGCCGATCCAGCGCCGGGAGAAAATCGCGTGACCTGCCGGTTGGGAAGAGGGACACAGGGAGCTCAAGGTCACATGACACTCTCCCCACGCTGGATTGGCTGGGATTACTCCTAGCGTCCGCTGCGCTCGGACTGAAGGTGAAACGGAGTATAGCCACCATAACCGGGCCCCCGCAGCGCGTCACCAAGGCCCAAGCGCACGTCACACGACACCGGACCTCACTTAATCCCTTTACCCCTAAGCTGACATTGCGGTGGAAGCTACGCGCTTGCCGGACCAATCAGCCGCCTCCCTTTCATCACCTGACCTCATTCTCTGCGGTCACTGGCGGCCATCTTTAGGTAGAGTTATATCATCTCTAGCCATCATAGTAATATGGCGGACAGCGCAATGGCGGCAGGCTGCCATAAAAATAGCCGTAGATCTAGTACACTGTACCGTGGGTGACATTTCGTGCTTGATTGAAGTTGTTCGGCGAAGCAGATTCTTCGAACCCGGCGTGAACGGTAGCCTCATCTTTGAGGACCCGGCAAAAGTTCTACGAAAGCGCAGCACCGGGGGAAAGCAGCGCAGCTCGCATCAAAAGCAGACTCCGTACCGTCGTCTGCTTTCGATGCTTCTTTCGATGCGACTTTCGATACGTGCTGTGCTGCTTTTCTCCCGGTGCTGCGATTTCGTGAAACTTTTACCAGGTCCTCAAAAACCGAACTACTGTTCACGCCGGGTTTCAAAAACATGTTTCGTCAAATAATTTTAATCAAGCAGGCAATATCACCACGCTATTTTGACCGCAGCCTGCCAACCCACCTGCCAAAACGCTATCTGCCATGGATGAATGATAGCGGCTGCAGCAGCTTACATAGGCTAGAGGTGATATAACTCTACCTAAAGATGGCCGCCAGTGACCGCATTCGCGGAGCGGGCAAACGCGATCCAGCAATTGTCATAGAGATCAGTGGGACAATGGCTGTGTCCGGGCTACACAAGCGAGATTCCGAGCAAGAGGGGACTCCCCCCTTTCCGACTTCTTGAACTGTTTGGTACAATGCGCGATTTATGAGTTGAGGAGGAAAGCTAAACAGAAAAAAGTTGAAAAAGCGTTTCATGACTCTTTTAAAGGGACAATGAATACGATTTTATTTAATTTTTTTAAATGGTGTTTTAATGCTTCTTGGGAACATAGCATGCTACCCAATTTTTTGTAGACAATTGTAACGCGTATTTATGTGCCTACGAAAGCACTAAAGAAACCGAAACTGAACAATCTCCATTCTCGTTTCTGGGCCTCCGAAAACGGAGGTGACGTAGGAGTGACGTCAAGTGTGAATAGTCGGTATCGGTAGTATTTAGGAGATCGAGACTCTGATTACCGCGGTGGGTTATAGCAGCGCGGTGGCGCGGTCGTTTCGCCGAATCTGTCAACATGGACGGCAATGCCGCTCTCGCGAGCGAGTTCGAGGTTCCGTTGAGTGACCGAACACCAACGGAACGGGAGTACGTGTGTGGCGGCCTCTGCCATCACCCGACGGAGACCGCCCAGCCGGCAACGAGCGGCCCGCATGCCGAAGGACGGACGCGGGGGAGATGCCGAGGGGAAAGCGGCAGCGATCCCGCCGTTCCGGCATCCGGTTCCTCCGCGGACGTCCTCTTTTCGTAGTCAAAGAACACGAACAGCAACCCACACGTGAAAACTAGCGTCGCCCGAACGAATACTGGTCATCAGTCGACCGTTAGAACAGCCATTACAGCTACCATTTTGCAAAATCTTTCGAGTACCGTGTTCTTTTTTCATTTTATTTTGTTTGCCTATAGTTGCTCGCTGCCGGTTTCGCGTCCAGCGTAGCAAAGAAAAAAACAATGATGCTGCTTTATTTACGGTTTAGTAATTATTTCCGGTCCGATTTATACTTTTGATGGTTATTCAAGCGGAAATTAGAACAGTATTTCTAAAAATCGCGAACCAAAACGTGACCGAGGGCACGTTTTTTCGTTTCGACCAATCGCTGACGCGTCTCTTGTGACGTCGCGCTTCTTGGCCCCGCATCGGTCACGTGAGCTCCGCTTCTCCTGGCTTCTCCCGCAACTCTTCTCTGGCTTCTCCCGGTACGATTATTACCGCGACTGTTTAATTGATTTGCGCGGCACACAAGCGCCGGTTTCGGCTGAAATTTGGGCAACGTGGCCTGAGACGTGCCTGGAACCCAGTTCAATCGCCAAAAAGATCTCCAAAATTGCCTTCATTGTCCCTTTAAGGTCACCGTATAGGACCTCCGCGCGCGTTGTAGCTGCCAGATAGTCCTCTCGTCACCTTAGTTACAAACGGCGCCACCAGGTGGCTCCTTGATATGGCTCTGCGGCTGATTAAAGCCCCTCTATCCTCGGAAAAGTGGCGCCATTCATTATTGTGGAAATGCTCAAACCACGTGCCGCCCGCTACTTCTGGGAAGAACATGGCGTCTGAAATCTAGCTCAGTGCTACGCTGTACCGCCATGATCTTCCCAAGGGCTGCACGTTGCACGTGCCTCGTGCATCGACGCACCTTGCGCTACTTTTGAAACATGAAGGGGCTTTACGACTGATGGCAGCCTTAGAGCCACTTATACTATGGTGCCTGGATCGCGTCTTTGACTGGTGTGTTTACCGCGGCCAAAAAAGTGGTCCCTCGATTTCCGCCTGATGACGTCATAGAAGTGTCATGCTGTCGCCGGTCGCGACCCTGGTGGCGTCTCAACAGTTATGGTCTATGTAGCAGATGCCTGTTCTGCTGCAGGTCGCTTTCCACTGTGACAGTTCACGGAATCTCGTGCAGCCGGAAGTTGGGACGCCTAAAGGGACGCCGTGACGACAGCGACACTCGCGTTCGCTCGTGCTTTTTGTCAGCATTTCTACGGCCAACCGCCAGGATCGCGACAGGCAACAGCATGACACTCGCGTCATTTGTTGCCACATCGGGACCACTTTTGATGTATGGGCGGGATAGGACGCTAAACACACCAGTCGAAGACGCGCTCCAGGCACCATACTTATACTTCGTCTCACCTTAGCATGGACTAACCGTGAATGCTATGCTAGCGCGAGCAGCTAGCCTTGACTGCCTTCACTGGAGCACTCGCTGCACGAGCGCTCGTGCAGCCGCCGACGCTTCTTTCGAAGCAACTATCTCGGGCTTTTAGCACGCGCGGCTAACAATAGTCCATACTAACGTGAGACGAAGTATAAAGGGGCGATGCAACAATTTTTGTACTTGGCGCAAATACCCCTTATAACGGATCCCTGACGTTAATAGACAGTTTTAGTATAGCGTTGCTGGCTCTTGCGTACGCAATACGCAATAGTATAGCGTACGCTAAAAATGACCTGCTCGGACCGAATTTAGTTGTGCGTTACGTTTTCGAGTGAACACCGCGCTTGATCTTGGTTAGCGCACACCAGCTCGGAGCACGTGGAGCGAAAGCTCGCGCTTCAGAACCCAGAGATCCTGGGTTCAATCCCCCCCCCCCCCCCCCCCCCCCCCCACCCCCCTTTTCGATCTGGGTGAGCATCGTACCGGCGTGCGGTCGTGTATCACTACTGCGTGGTGCACGTTAAAGACCCCAGACTAGCGGTTGTACTGCACTGGCTAAATTGCTCATCTACAGCTGGGAGACTCGTCGCCCCTGTGAGGCGGACCAAGTTCTAGGCTGTATAAACACACACACAGCCCAATTTTTTTTTTTAGATTTGCTAGAGCTGCAGAATTCCGCGTGCTTATAGCCCGACCATGCTCCTGGAAAGAAATATTGAAAATGAAAGTGTCCAATCATTTTATTTCAAATTAAACCAAGCCGCAGCTGCCTCGTCAAGCGTGCTTTTCTGCGGGGTACAGAGGCTACGAGTAAAGGCCGGTTCAGACACTTACGTTTGAGTGCGTTTGACTGCGTTGCATTGAGAACCGAAAGCGAGTCACCGGCACATCTGTGCTTCGTATGAAGCGTGCAATCCAATTCAAAGAATCATCTTAGCACACGATATAAGTAGCAGGGATGTCCTGGTTCTCGCTGCCGCAACGCAGTCAAACGCAGTCAAACGCAACTGTCTGAACCAGGCTTAAAGGCCCGTTCACACTCTTGCAACCGAGTACGACCGAGAGAGACCAGACCGGTTTTTAAGCCTCTTGCGATCTCTTAGGACCATGCAGTTCCGCTGCCGCGCATCTGGTCCTAAGAAGTCGCAAAAGGCTTAAAAACCGGTCTGGTCTCTCTCGGTCTCACTCAGTCGCAAGAGTGTGAACGGCGCTTAAGAGTGCGTAGCCAAATTCGAACACGGAGCCTCCGTCAATCGTCCGGTTGAAACGGTACCTTTTATCAATGCTATCGCGGAATTAAATTCATGACCCTGATGTCCAGTGCATAGCGAGATCTTCGGCGATTTCTTTTAGAGTCGTTCGTCCGTCGGCGATGAACTGTGCGAATAGGCTTAGCGTTGAGCAGATCGCAGCGTTGTAACATATTCCGGGTGGCGAACATTTTCACTGTGCACTCCTTCAGCTGCACGACGATCTGATTTGACCGCGGTAGGTCCCAGAAAGAATTGCCGAGCTGAACACCACGCAATTTCACGTAACACAGAACTTCGAAAACACCACGTCGCCCTTGCTGCGCCAGTCGAGGTAACCGCCATCTTGAAACTGGCGCTCTCGTTGGGTCCGAGATCTCTCGAGAGCGTCCCGCAAAGCCCGCTAGCCCGCCTCGCAAAATCCCCAGCGTTGCGTGCGTACGCAATACGCTAGCCCTTCTATTGCGTTCTGCGCAAGCGCACTCACGACCCGCAATTTTATTGCGTACGCAAGGCTTTAGCGTAAGATCCACTAAAACTGTCTAATGACCATTGAAACACGCGTTCGTTTTTCACCCCACGCAATAGAAGTCATAAAAAAAAATTAAACAAAAACGAGCAGCGTTTACCCCCTCAACTCGCAGCCAGAACAAGCGGCCACGTGATCTGGAGTCGATTATATGCCGCCAATGTTGATCATAGCCACGCGCTGGGGTTGGCAAAGCACAGAACACGCACTGAGCTCAAGACATTAGGGAGTTTTAGAATAACGTACGCAATTTTAGCGCACGCTAGCGCTAAATTTAGCGCTTGTATTAGCGCATGCGACGCAGGGGAGTTTTAGAATAGCGTTTCTCCGCCGCGACGCAAAAGCCCAAGCATCTCGCGCTTGCGACGCCACCAAGATACAGTCAAATTTTTATTTCACACACGAAATGATGTAACTTTAAAAGAAAACGAGTTTTTTGGTCCAGAGTAGCATTTTAATTTGTTTAAACATGAGAACACGACGCGAGTGGTTGACCGGTCGTGTCCGCTTGCGTCGCCTCGGCAAGAGAGGTCTCGTGTACTGACCTTCGCACATCGTTCCTTCGCCGTGAAATGTTCGCGCGTCGCAAGCATCAAGTTGCCGGTGATCACTGCCAAACCGAGTACAATGTCGTCCTGTATTGAAAATTGCAGTCGCGAGGATGCCGCCGACGTCGCACTCACGACGCCGCCAAAGCAGCCGCCGACATAATCCTGGAAGCCGCCATTTTTTTTAACTGTGCTCGTCTTGGCTTTAGCCAACTTCTCATCACGAATCCTCCTTGGAGAAGCGCAAAGACTCGTTGCGTACGCACGCTATTTTCGAGAAATAGCGCGCGCTAAAATTGCGCACGCAAAGCGCAAAACCTGGTTTGCGTTCGGAGCATGCGCAGTGGCGACGACGCTATTCTTTGCGTACGCAAAGCTTTAGCGTGCGCTATTCTAAAACTCCCTATTGTTACGGCTCGGCTCACTGTCGTCGTTGCAGCGATTGGACACGGGCCACTACCGGAATGCTTCTGGAGCTAGTAATTATTACGAGCCCAAATCAAGTGCCCACGCAATGCCCGGGTCCAATCTATGAACCGCATTCAAATATCATCACTTGGGAGTACTTCAATCCCCACGTTACGTCATCAAATTTTGCAAAGGAGAGATTGAATGAAAATGATCGATTTTGTGCTTGAAATTACACCGAAACAATGGAGTTTCTTGGCCAGTGGCGTTGCGTGCGAGTATCCTTGAGTCCCTCTAGTGCCAGTAAGCTCGCGTAAAGTGAAAAACATTCCAACTGAATGTTGTTGCACCGCTCCTTTAATGAGCTACGCTTAGACTCAGTATCGGCAGTCTGTTCCCCGGTATTCTTGTGGTCGCCACCATCTTGGTCCTCAGCTTTATATGAGGTGTTAGCAAGCTTATGTGATATCGTTTTGTTCTGTCGCAAACTGTTTCGAAATGTCTGGAGGACGAAAAAGCGTTTCCTGCGATCTCAGATAAAGCTTCAGATAACTGGCCACCATGATTTTAAGCCACAAGATGGGTAAGTGTCGTTACTCTGAAGCGTAGCTTATTTAGTGGCTCTAGGCAGCCTGTCGCTGGCCCGGTTTCGCATGCTTCTCCATGGGAGACATGTTTGGTTTTAAAGTCGTTTTTTGGGTGCGCCACGTTATGTAGATCTTGGCACTTGGGCTATGTGTGTTGCTTAGATACTGCTTCGTCATTGACCTTAGTTTTGTGCCTCAGCGGCTGGAATAGCAGTTTCATGAACCCGTTGAATAGGAAAGATCTCTGGCGCGGTCACTGATCTCAATGACAATTGCTGGATCGCGTTTGCCCGCTCTGCGAATGCGGTCACTGGCGGCCATCTTTAGGTAGAGTTATATTACCTCTAGCCAAGGTTCAGCTAATGCAGCCACTGTAATCCATCCATGGCAGACAGCGTTTTGGCACGTGTGGTGGCAGGTTGCCGTCAAAATAGGGTGGATGATATTTCGTGCTTGATTGAAATTGTTTGACGAAACATGTTTTTGAAACCCAGCGTGAACGGTAGCGCGATCTTTCAGGACCCGGTGAAAGTTTCACGAAATCGCAGCACCGGGGGAAAAGCAGCACAGCTCGCATCGAAAGTCGCATCAAAATTAGCATCAAAAGCAGACGCCGGTACGGAGTCTGCTTTCGATGCGAGCTGCGCTGCTTTCCCCCGGTGCTGCGCTTTCGTAGAGCTTTCTCCGGGTCCTCAAAGATGAGGCTACCGTTCACGCCGGGTTTCAAGAGTCTGCGTCGTCGAACAACTCGAATCAAGCACGAAATATCTCCCACGGTACAGTGTACTAGATCCACGGCTATTTTATGGCACCCGGCCGCCATTGCGCTGTGATCTGGAGTCGATGGCTAGAGATGATATAACTCTACCTAAAGATGGCCGCCAGTGACCGCATTCCGGTCCATAGGAGGAGCTGGTCAAACGCGATCCAGCAAATAGACAGAGATCAGTGGGCGCGGTGTTCAAGCCAGCGTGCGTCAAGGCCAAAGCAAACGCTCCGAGGAAAAAAAAAAATAATTTTTTTTTGCTTAAAGGGATTGTCCGGTCGAAACCGGAAGTACTTAAGTTCTTGCGCTCGTTACGTCGAGGGAGCCTTCATATAGACAAACGTCATTTTTATTTTGATAAATGATATCCCGTTATTAAATAAACCTTTCATGAGCCTATGTACGAAACTGTACCCCGAATTGCGCCAGTGTCAATGGCTGACATCCGTAGGTGCTGCCTGACGTCACAAAACGCAAAGGTTTTGGATGTTCGGGATAACAAGCGTTGGTCGATGGATGTCTTGTATTTTGTTTCGAATTATATCCTAGGCAGTACCCTACTGAAATACGGTTCTTTTAATGCAGTTCCCAAGCACGTGCAAAAAAAAGTCACGCCTTTTAGCAGTAAATTACTCGCAGACAGCCATAAGCTTCGAGCAAACGTTCGCCGTTTTGCGCAAACACAACTGCAACGGACGCCGATCGAACTAGGGGCGCTTGCAAAGCAAACGATGCAGATTTCACCTCTGAAGCGGCACCTAGATACACGAAGCGGCATCTGGGTACACATTTCGGCGAATCCACTGGATCGGTGATGAGGCTGCGGATCATTCCCTCAGAGGCGATGTCCGCGGGTCGAAGGCAAACGGCGAACCGTTCGAATGCATGTCGTCACTTGACTGGACGAGCTTGGTGAATCATAGTCACGCTCCATTTTCACACGCGGGTCAAACAGATATCGGGCTGCACGCGTGCTAAATACAACTTCTGGTATCATTTCGAGATGGCCTAGCTGTTGGTTTCGGTTTCGCTGCATAATCAAGGTCTGTTCGATTCGGCCGGGAAGTTCTGAACTATAGTCGGTTACAAGTCAAGAAGGTAGCGGCAAATGCCCCTCAAAGGAAAAAAGGGAATCTTTGGATTTCGACGATATGTTCGCGGCATCAGGATGATTTTGCGTCGGGAGTCACTGGCGGCAGCGCGCGGTCGGTATACCGGTCACCTTGAAGACGAAGTCCTGACGATAGCGTTTTGGCCAAGACAGTTATCGACCGTAACTTTGGCGTCAAGTTGAAACGGGAATCGGCGAAAATGCCGATTTTCGGCGTTTTTCCCAGGCCCGTTAGTGGGCGTCCACAGATACCAGCGGACAAAGCATGCAGTATTATGCTCAGCTACGGTGACATGTGAGTGCCAACGCACTAAATCCCAGACCTCTGCATTGTATCGGAGTCGTCATTATGCATCCAAGAGCAACTGAAGGCAAGGACTATCAAGAGGGCAATGCCTTTCCCGTGTCTGTAAGTACGAATATCCACACTGTTGATCTCCACATAGCATCAAAAAGAAACAATTTACGTGTGCCAATATTTCAACGCTCACCACAGGGAGCCAAACCTACGCGAGCAGGCGCCTAAAACGCTTTCAGAATATCATAATCAAGCATATTCCTACACTCGGTTATGATCTCAATTCCGCGTCCACCGCGGGTACGTTATATAAATGAGAGGAAATGCAACCTCCGTATCGGCGTTATTGTTAAACATCGCAGACGTTTGAGCAAGAGCTGCGAAAAATGGCACCGCGAGCAGAGACGGACAAGGAGTGTCGTCTGCTATCGCCCGTCTGCTCTTTTCGTCTGCTTCTGCACAAACGCGGAACTGAGTCCGGAGCCGGTGCAAGATTTTGAGGAACTGGGTCTGAATTCGTTCAGAACTGGGATGAATCGAACGCGCCAGTGCAGCGGTCGTGCAACTTCCGGCTGAACCGAATGCACCAGTTCCTGCACTGCTGAACTAGTTCAGCCAGTTCAGGCGAATCGAACAGACCTAAATTGACTGATCTGATTTGGGCGAGGAGTGGGTGGACGTAGTTTAATATCGTTGGCATGCCATCACACCTCAGCTTACAAGCCTTCTGTTCGCTTAGAGCTCAGCTCGTAGCTCTCTTCTGTGAGATGATTGCTGCATAAGCGGGATCTCGATCTTAGCGGGAACCCAGTCCCTACGCACGACGACGATCCACTTTGCTCGTCACGCGGAAAAGTGAGGAACGTCATGTCTTGGCTCGCATGTGCTGCCCGGTGGTTGTGGCACCCAACCGCGCAACAAAAATCTCACCTAATAACCACGAAACAAGTCGAGCACAACAAAAACGAAGCACGCTGAGGCGTTCACTCGCAGGCAAACGACGAGACAAAAAATGCTAGCTTTGTGCTTTGTGACGTCAAAGCTTCAATGTTGCCAACGAAAGCAGCGTTTACGCTAGAATGCGATTGGAGCAGTATAAACTCGATTACTCACGCAGAGGGGCATATAAAATTCAGATATTGGACGTACGATGCGTCTCGAGGCAATAACAATGATATTCAATTGTTTTCTCGAATACAAAATTTGACCGTACAATCAATGGAGTTTCTTGGCCAGTGGCGTTGCGTGCGAGTATCCTTGGCTATGTTCCAAATCTTACCCGAGTAACCTGCCTCCTACGTCAGCGGGTAATACCACGTGACATCGCGAGTAAACGATCCGCGACTCGATTTTGGAACGGCCAGGATAATCACCTGGATACTACGCGGATTGGCTTCGTCTTGGGCGACGGCAAAAAGAAAACACAGCAGCGATGACAGAAAATAGCAGACGATCCTTTTGATCATGGAGAAAGCACCCGAAGAACGGTTATGTTAATGACGATGCGGTGTATTTTGAGGTGGATCCACCAGCTCCTTTTACTCACCTTCGTTTTGAGCTGTATATTGAGATCAAAATTACTTACTCCTTACAGCTAGACATGAAAAAATGGGTTTTTATTAATCAGCGCGATCGCTGCAATTCTAGTCACGGTGCCCTAAACGCATATATTCCACGCATTGTAATTTGCACCGATTATGTTTTGCAGAAATATATTCCACACGGTGTAGCGGTCCAGCGCGAGGGTGCTTTCTCCAGATTATGAAACTCACGTTCGCTTTGACGCGAATGTGATTACAGTGAAATTTTCGAAGCCTTCACTGCTTTACAAACGTTATCCTCTCATTACACACACTCTGGAGGAAACAAAAATATTACATTATCATATAACGAGTTCAAACATTTTCGGCCTTGAACGTGAGATTACGGCATCCCCCAACGCCGAGGACGAGGATGCGGAGAAGCTCCTGTTTACGCTCGCACTCAGATAATAACAAGTACACGTTCCCGGGGAAGGTGGACGGTCTGGATGTAATGCAGTCAATTCCTGCGTTGACAACAGCAAATCGCAATAACCACACATGCTGCACCTAATTCTTTGTCATTTCGAACGTCCGCCACCAAAACCAACGGAGCAAGCGAGCTTTGACGGCTGTCGGCGCAGAAAGCAGACGACGAACAGATCACGTGACGTATTTACTCGATTTGATCCGACTTTACCCCCCGATCGAGGAGGGTAGCGCGAGTAATTACTCCGGAGTGAACAACCCGCTTCTGGAACGCGAGTTCTGACGTCATCGAGTAAGCTCGAGTAAGTTTTGGAACGCCACGGTACGAAACTTTTACTCCGGAGTCGGATCGAGTAAATTTTGGAACACAGCCCTTGAGTCCCTCTAGTGCCAGTAAGCTCGCGTAAAGTGAAAAACATTCCAACTGAATGTTGTTGCACCGCTCCTTTAAAGGGCAACTCCGCTTGATTTCGGAAATTTCGAGATAGTGGGTGATATAAACGTGAAAAGTACTTCAAAACAACCCTAGACCGTTTGTCTCATTAAAAGCAAAATATTTTTCGTGCGATCTTGTTATTTACCACAATCGCAAACCGAAACTGAAACTTCGGCACAGCCGGGCAACATTGTACTCTCGACGTCAGTTGCATACGCACCCACGTGGAATACAAGGGGTCACGTGATCTACTAGCGGTAACCCAAGAAAGACGCGGATGCGAGGGGAAGGGCGAGGAGGGAGGGCGGGCCTAGCCGCGGCGGCGATCAGGCAACGCAAGCAGCAACGAAGCAGGCTATGTAGGCGGCAACCCAGGCGGCTAGTCGGTTGGCACCGGTTGGCAGGTGTGTCAGCGAAACTCATCCCCGTACAACTCTCTCTTCCTCTTTTTTTCTCTTGTTCTCGTTCATTTTTTTTTTTTTTTTTTTTTGTCTGTTTCGCCCACTCATCTCTATTGTAGTAGGCTCGCCTCTTTGCTTGCTCAAACGTGGAGCGCGTCCGTAGCGCCGCCCGGTAAGCTCTCCCTGGAAAAGAAAATACCAAGAAAAAAAACTGCGTATGCAACAGACGTCAGCCACAACGGAAATACAACGTTGGCTGCGCCGCACGTCGCCCGCTAAATTAGCGGATTTTGGTGACTTCGCGCGTCTCAGTTTTTGTCGGCCGGTTTAGTGATCTTTTAGGCGGTATTACGTTATAATATTTGACATTCGGTCTCTCTAGATGACACTAAAGAGAGTCGCAGTGTTTGGTAACAACCGAGAATGAAGCGGAGTTTCCTTAGTCGCAGTGTTTGGTAACAACCGAGAATGAAGCGGAGTTTCCTTTAGGAAACTCCGCTTCATTCTCGGTTGTTACCAAACACTGCGACTCTCTTTAGTGTCACCTAGAGAGACCGAATGTCAAATAGATACTGCTTCGTCATTGACCTTAGTTTTGTGCCTCAGCGGCTGGAATAGCAGTTTCATGGACCCGTTGAATAGGAAAGATCTCTGGCGCGGTGTTCAAGCCAGCGTGCGTCAAGGCCAGAGCAGACGCTCCAAGTTAAAAAAAAAAAAATTTTTTTTGCCTAATTCCTTTCCCCCCCCCCCCCCCCCCCTTATCTGCGCCGTGTGGACGGTGAAGGCGCTGTCGTAGACCCTTTGCAAAAATCCCAAAAGCCCGCGCGCGCCACGCGACGAATAATGGGAGTCCTAGGTACTCCCCTCCTCCCGCTACCACGTGACCACGTGGCATACGCGATCGGGCACACGTTACCACGGCAACGACTTTTGAGCAGCCATGTCGGGCGAGCGACGAGTCAACGGCGGCTGCCCCTTTCTCATCCCTCTCTTTTGTACCGGCTCTGTCGTCTGCTGCACAAATGCTTTGTCGAACCTGGTCGAAACCTTCCACGGTTGCGGTGCAAACTAAATGGATTCGGTGATACTCCAATATGTGAAGGTAAGTTACGACGAATAACGTATTGAAATAAGTTCACCTGTCGCGAAGCCTTTACGCTGAACAGATACGGTACGCCGCCAACGACGTACGACTCGGCGGATGGCTGCTGGCGGTAGCTGCCGGGACGCGCGCGCAGTCGCGGAAGCGCAACGAGAAAGCGCGTGATCTGTACCGAGGGTTCCCTAAATTCCCTGCCGTCGTGGCGCTGTACGTTTTGCAAAGGGTCTATTGAAGCTGTACTCGGGCGCGCCAATAGAACTTTCTGCGACGCGATCTGGTCGATCGCGTCGCAGCGGTCGCCGTGCTGTGTCACGTGTGTCCTCGCCTATATTAGCGACGTGCGCGACCAAAGGCGTCGCTGTGGTCGGAACCTCGCAATTGGCTAAACGATAGCTTCCTGTATGCTGATAATGCCTGCACAATCGCCGGTTCACGGCAAGGCGAATTCCTGCCAAGCAAAGCGATGCACATCCTGATTCCGACGTGACGAACGGAAACCCTAAGAGGGCGCCACCGAAACATCGAATACAGGGCGAGGAAATGGAACCGGGTTTTTCGGCCCGCATAAATAAACTAAGTCTCGCAGAAAGCTGAAACTCCGCGAGAGTGTGATGCTAGTGGAGGGCATAAAATGCGAAAGTCTTAGCACATGACATTATACACAAATCTAAAGATAACAAAAAAAAAAAAAAATCTGCGAGCCAATGTTCTCCTTAGCCTAATATTCATCAAACCGAAATTTGAGATTGTGAAAAGCCTTGTCAGCAAGAAAGAAAACAATATTGTCTTTCTAACTGACAAGATTTTGCACTGAAATGAGACAGGCGCCCATCTTAAAAATCATTATGATGCAAAGTAGGCCTAGGTAAACGTCGGCTCAAAAATAATCAACTAAAAAAGCGCCAAAAAACGCAAGGATAAGGAAGTAGACAGCCAAAGACAAAAATATATATATATATATTTTTTTTTTTTTTTTAGCATAGCCCCACCGTTTATGCCGTTTTGCTTCTTTTTCGACAATTTATAACTTCCTTACTCTGTTTTTGTACCGTCATGTATTCAATGCCGAATTAAAGATTAGTTATTTAGCTATACTTCAATGTCGCAATATTATGTTTATTCTTAATTGTTAGTTCATTATTTTGTTTTTAGTCGACCATAGTATCCGAGATCGAACCGTTTTTCTCAAGTAATCCCGCTTCAACCTCCACGGTGATTTATTTGAACAGACTGTGGAATATAGAGAACTAAAAAAGCAAGAAATGAATTGTACAGAGAATGCGTAATTTAAAATTAAAATGAAGTTTAACTGGTATTTCATCGTGACATAAAACCTGAATTACGTCAACTATTAAAATTACTAGACATCAAATTACGAAGCATCTTTCCGTACTGAATTTGACAGACCTTGGATATCGAAGTTACACGTGAAGCTCAGTATTCCACCTTAAACTTTTCACATTCAGTTACGGCACGTTGCAGTTGTTTTAATATCAAATACAGATGGCGACACGTGTTCAATGATAGGTTGAGGTGCATTTGTCTCTCCCTTTGTATATCTTTCCCTCTGTCCAATCTCCCCCTCCCCATGCCACTGTTTCAGATGACTGCATTAAAGTGACACGGTGGTTCATGTCAGTTTCATGTAAATAAAACGTTTCAACTAGGTGCATTTGTCATCCTGTGCCGCTTGGAACGCCACATGAGAAAAACGACGCCAGGTGTTTGGTTGTCAGATGCCTGGGTCGCTAAGCTCGTGGAACACAAAGATTCTTTGCGGTACGACGTAGCGGGGGGAGAGGCCGAAAGAACGCTGCAAAGAATTCTTTTCTCACAAACCCGCAGATCCGTTTATATTTGCTACGTTTTTCATCGAAGGGGCGAAAAATCCCTAGCACTCTTTACACCCTTAATCTGGGGCCGTCAATAGCCATGACGTTCAAAGTTTTCAAGACTTAGCCGCGAACTGATCCGGCCCCGTCAAAATAGCCGTGTACAATGTCACGGCTACAGTTGGCCCTTCCCCTCTTTGATGCTGGTATCAGATCTGAATGCATCAAATCGAAATAAGAAACAGTAAATCTATTTCGGGTTATTGTTTTCTGTCGACGCTGACTTTTATCAAGATGGTCCTACACAACTTTTTAACATTATGTTCTCATTCGACTTTTGCAAATGTGGCTATCTTCACTAAAATGAAAAAAATCCACAGCAACCCTTTGGCATTGACAGAAATTTCAAAATACAATAGTTTATATTTACACTTTTGGCAAGCAATTTTTTGTACAATATTTTGCCACCAAAGGGAGAGGCACAACGGCACATGCGCATCGGTTCTCCTGCAACGACGGTTGCTTCCCGCAATGCTTGGATAGAAAATGGCATACCTTTTTGATTCACAAGATTGACAGCGACCTCCGCGCTTCCCTTTTGTTTTGGCAGCACCATGAATTGTAGAGCGAATTTTACGACGGTGTAAAATGCGGGACATTTTGAAGGTATGGGAATTTCTTGCGGGACGCGAGCCCTCAAAGCGGGACAGTCCCGCGAGTAGCGGGACGGGTGGTCACCCTAGGGCCCGATGCGATGCTGCTTTGATGTTCTATAAACAGATGCTGTACTCGCTGTATGTTTAGATCTCCACAAGTGTGATGATTTTCGTCGGACAGTATCCCATATCGCACGCAAATGCAATTAGTTTTTTATAAACCTGATTAGTTTTCTTAGGCCTGCCATGTTCCAAATAAATACAAAATCAAAATCTTATCATTGTGCAAATAATTCAAACTGTTGCAGATGGCATACTTCAGTCATTCCATGTGCGTTCGTCATGCATTCGTCGTCTGCAACAGGTATCTTGATACGTCTCGAGGACCGGAAGTTGCCGTCGCAAATATTTCAGAAACAGCTGATTCTCGGCAAACTTCTGTCGTGGTAAGTGTAAAATTTAGGCTTCCTTTACCTATTATTTTTAGACGTTTAAATTCCACGTCTGATTTTTGACGTTATTCTTTTGGAGCGGAATCCGATCTCATGTATTCGTCCATTACAACGCCACTAGCAACAGCCTGTTTGGACAGGTGACATTACAAAGCACTTTGTGTCGCCCTTTCGGTGGCCCGGCAATCGCTTAAGTTTACTTTGATTTTTTTGTGTTAAGTCGGAATAAACTTTTTAACCATGAATTCTCCCGGCTTCTTAAACATTTTTGCACTAATCCTTTTTTAATGCCAAAGGTACGTCCCTAAATCTAAAAATAAAAAAAAAAAAAAAAAGCTCAGTCATAGATGCAACTTGCTGGGGTGACATACTGCATTGTTTTACTCGGTGGATTTTACTGTAAGGTAGAGTTAACACATAGAAGTTGTCAAAGTTATTTCTTCTTCCCAAACACTCGATGTGTGTGCGTTCACACCATTTCTCTCTGGAGGAATGTTTGTTTTTCAGAATCAATGTTTACACCACGGGCGTAGCTTTTCCACAATGCACCAGTACGTGGCGAGAAGCGCATTCAACAGAGCGAACTAACCCATCCGAAGAGACAATGAATCAGAAATACCGCCAAACGTCTGAGTAGTGTATCGCGTTTGGCGCAAAGATCAAATTAAATATGTTATTCTAATCAATATTTAAAAGTTTTGAAGACTGGTACAAGTTTGCCACAACAATCAGTCAGTGCAACGACCTATCACTTTCCATATCAATAAAGTGAAATGCGATGCAACGCTGCCACAAATTCCTCACATTTTGCTGAACTGTAACTGGGTGTAACAGGGTAAGCACTTTAGCGCAAATGACACAGCAATTGCTTCACTGCATTATATCTAGTAGATTTAAAAACACGAGAAAAAAAAATTGCTGCACCTTCGAGGCCGCGTTTATCCCGTTGCAGTTCCCCTGAACAACACTGCAAAGCACGCAGCCTGCACAAGTGCAACGAACACCAAAAATAAACCAGCACTGCACAGTGAAAACTGAAGTATGTACAATTTGCCTGGTTGCAATTTATTCAAAACATCAATCATTTACACACGAGACATGAATTGCAGGACTATGATAGCAACCTTGAAAGATCTTTCAGCTTACGAGGAGCGATGGAAAGATCTGGTCATACTCCTTGTGCTCTGCACCTCTTAATTTCCAAATTAAAAATGCCCTTAGCACTGAAAGTGTGCAGATCTCATTTTCAATTGTCTCATACACAATGGGAAAGAATTTTTGTGGTACTCCTTTAAGGGGGGACATGGCCTGGGAGGGTCAACTTTTGAACCATTGTCCCAAATTGATTCAAACTTTCAGGGTGAATTGAACCCCATTAGGATTGATGACATCTAAAGTTTCAGTCTTATAGGCCAACTCTACAACATACTATGCTTAACAAGCTCCAGAAAAAAGTTGCTTTATTAGGAAATGTATTTTAGAAAAATAATAATTGCAATCCATAAAATGTTTGGTTTAATGTGAAGTAGAATACCCGTAGTACAAGTTAAGGTGAAAATTATTTGTAGAAAATGCAATTCTAGAGAAAAACAATGACATTCAAAAAGAGCAAATGATTTTCACAAATTTCTGCATTTTAAAATATTCAGTTTTTGTTGTGAAGAATTTAGCATTCTCAGATTATGAGTACCTTAACTTGTTCCTCAGAAAATTTCAGCCCAGGACAGCACGGAATGAAATCTTTACACTTTCAAAATGTCCAATGATACATTTCCTCATACCACATTTCCTGCCAAAAAGTGAAACTGAGAAAAATGCAGTTGAAGTTTCAACTTTAGGTTTCTTACTTTTCTGTGAGACCGAGGTAGGTGAAATTCACCTGGAGCGTTGTTAGCACTTTCCTCTTTATGACTTCCTTGTTCCCTGGCAATAGCTACCAGTTTGTGTTGTTTGAAGGCATGCTAGCTTTTGTAGCAGGCATACCTTGACAGATAAACTGGCAAGAACTAAGAGGCAAATCGCACTAAAGAAGAGCAGCAAAGCAGGAATAGGATCTGAAGTGGAAGATACTGTAAAAGAGTGTTACTGAAGATGACACAATATCACGTCACCGGGAATGACCAATCGTAAACCCTATTTCTGGTCTCAACCAATAAGATTGCCCATACCAAATTTTCAGAATTTTTTCTGTTTGGATGTATTGGGTTTTCCTGGCCATTGATACTTGTAAACTTGGAAAGCTTCTACGGGCTAAATCTAGACTAAATGGCACTTCCAATAAGGGCAAGATGTTCTGGCTATGTTAAATAAGTATGAAGCAGTGCTAAATAGAAAACACAAAAAACTTGCTCCCTGCTGACTCGGAGGGCTGCCGACCTGTCGAAAATAATTTATTGTGAAATGAATCCTGCATGTTTATAAATGAAAGTTTCTGAAAACATTCTTTTGAAGTTAATGAACATAAACATATCATTTTTGAAAAAAAGTTTTTTTCAGAAATATTTGAATTCCGAGGCCATGTCCCCCCTTAACCATGCAGGAAACAAATAAATGGTTAACAGCCAGTAACAACAAAAATGAGAGGCAAAGGGTTGACACATGAACCACTAGCTAAAATTTATTACTTAAAAAAAAGATTAATTAAGGTCATTTCTGAAAGTGAATTTTGTAACCGCCACTGTCGTCGTCCTTCACCAACTTGAAGTTGTCCGTGGACATGCCAAAAGGCTTCAGGCACAGGTTCCCAAGTTCTTTCAGTTTGCCTGCAGGCAGAAGCACACCACACGCTCAATATAGGAGATGGCAAGCTAAGCAAACAGCCGCACAGAGTCCACAGATAGTCAGAGCACTGAGAGGGACCATGCAATCAATATTTAGCTCCCGTCTTGTGCGGCCATATGTTTTTAACTGTGCACACTGCTCCGAAAGCAAGGTGTAAGCCACAAAAATATACCTTGCCTTGAGATGCAAACGAATCCGTTGCAATCAGACTCGCAGAAAGCATCTATCGAACCTGGCCATAATTTTTGTGCTACTTCCAGCGATTTGGCTTAAACTTTAAAGCTTGGGTATGTTGTTTTGCTACTTCTAACTACCAAACACCAATCACTTAAAAGTAGTTGCCACCGTGAAAAATGCTTAGAGCAGACGAGCATTTCCTGCAAAACTTTTCCTAATCCTTAAAGGGATACTACAACGAAATTTCGGCGCTCATTTTTTGGTCTATATGTGTTCAAAAGAGCAGTATCACATGGAACATACCAATATCTTGTGAAAAAAGTCTCGAAAAGGAATTTTAAAACGAATTACACGATTAGCAAAGAGCACCTGGTGGATGTCGCTAACGCCTCGTTTGTAATGCTCGTCTAGGAACCTTGACAGCTAGTGACGGAGGTTGTCTCGTCTCCGGTCACGACGAGAGAAGGGGGGAACGAGGAACTCCCCTCTTCCCGAGAATTGCTTTTGTGTGTCGCAGAAGTCGCTATTGTCCCCCTAGAAGATTATAGAAGGTTAACCCGTCACTCAAAATTCGTACACTAGCAGCCGCTTCGGTGGCTGGAACGACTAGGCCATCCTCTTGGCGTTAGCCTCGCCGTAGCTTTGCTCGTCTTGAGACGACCTACGTCACGATTGCGTTGGATGTCACGTGCTCTAAGCTGGGCCTTCTCCGAGCGCTTGCCAGAGTGGGCTGTTTATAACGAAAAATACAGCCACCAGGATCAAAATAAAAACGTGCGATTGTCATTTACGGATATTGTGGATCATATTCAACCTATTTTTGAACACGACGGGAATATTTCAAATTTCGTTGAAGTATCCCTTTAACTAAGAAACTCAAAACCCACGACAATGTGTAAGTGGGCTTCCACAGGCTTCACCTTCTCCAGGAAAGTGATGAAGAGACAAATAACTGTCTTTCCACCGTGCTGATGAACAGTGAGAAATAAGGAATCTGCAGACTGCCGTCAATTCACTTTAGTCACCATTGCACCAAAAGTTGACAACATGCAAACGCAAATGCCACTGGGAGACAAGACACAGACATCACAGGGCGACCGGTTTTGGCTGGTTCAGTTTTCCCACTAGGTGCAGTCGGTTTTCCTGGAGCTTTCAGCCAGGTGGCGCGAGCTAATCTTCAATCCAACTTCAGCCGTATGTGTCCATTCATAGCGAATAGAAATATTTCAGGCTGGGCACGGTGCCAATTGGCAAGAAGACTGAACCTTGCCCAGCTTGTTTGCCACAGGGCTGTGTGTTTAGCCGACGCAAAGCATGCCCACTGGATTCTTTGACAGCTAACCCGATTTAGCGTACAGTGTATATCAAACACAAGTCCGCATTCGGCTGAGAGTCATGTTCAATTGGTGCTTCACTCATTGAACACGAATACCAGCCCAAAGCGGCTGCTTTTCTCTTACTTCACTCGCTCGTCCGCCTTATGCCGTGTCAGAAACGAACAAGTAATTCATGTTTCTTGCCCACACGCACAAGTGCACCATCAGGGATGCGACTGTTCCATTCTGCCTCCTCTAGAGTCCAAAATCCAAGTACAAATCCTGCAAAGAGACCTGGAGAATAGGCACTTACCTATCATTTCTGCTTGGAGTTTCTCGTTCCTTTCCTTGATTTGATCAGGCAGTGTCTGTGCCCAACAAAACACAAACCACAGTCACTAGGGATATCCTTCAACTCCCACTCTTCTTTATGGTCGAACATGCAAAAGAGGCTTGCACAAAGTGCCCAATTCGTTTTACAGAAGGAAATGAGCCAAAATAAGATGTCGGAGCCTCCAACAGGGTGGCCACACATTTTCCACCCCTTAATCCAGTGGTTCTCAAATGGGTGCCCTGAAGGCTTTCTTGGGGTCCCCGAAGTTGTCTGTTGCAGAATGCTAATTAGACCAAACCATGAGTGCCGAGTGAGTAAGGTTGATTACTCTCAGTTTCACAGCTTGTAAGTTGGTTTCCACGCACTTTGTTTTCTTAATTTACCCCTTTGTCATTGTAAACATTCAATACCTCGTTGGATGGAGACATCCATGACTTCTGCCTATCTAGGAGGGCTCTTTGAAACACCAGTGGCTGAGGACCACTGCCTTAACCGTTTTAGACTAGCCTTGCTAGTCAACCTGGTGCAATCCCCAAACCGTTCAGGACGAGTATAGCTCCTCTGCTTTCCCCGGTTCACGCACTCAACCGTTTGGACCCACCAGGCTCACTCATGGCTTACTAGTTTGCGGCTGTGCCAACAAATGGCAGCACTCAATTTTTTCTTTAAAGTTTGCTCCCAATCTGCTTGTGGCTAGAAATTTGTTTTTGAAGGTAATAAATGTAATTTATTACCTTCAAAAAACGAAAAACGTTTAAGGCGTTAAAGGGACCATGAAACGATTTTAAAATCGAATTTCATCCACTGCACGTCGTAAAAGGTGTGAAAAGAAAAGCCAAAGCGCAAAAATACAGGGCCAAAAAATTTTTTTTCGCTATAGAACTTCTAAAAGAAAAGCGGACTCTTTCATACCCTCTTTCCTTCGAAAGCTCTCTGCCTTTTCACTGCAATGCCTCCGCAGTGCCACGGCACGTCAGCCAAATCCACATCGCCCATTGGAACAGAACCTACCTCACCAGCACCGCGATCATAAACAATAAATTGCCGACAAATGTTTCTTCGCAGTTTTGTTAAAGAATATTTCGATCCACATTTTGTTTAATAATTCGCGATGTGACGGAAATTGCCAAATTTTATAATGCTCGAAGCTACGCGCCATCCATCATGTGGTAAATAAAGCAAGAGAAAGGTAAGACTGCACCTGCGCATAGCCACATGTCTGCTCAAAAAACATAGCGTCGGTGGTGATGATTGATGTGGTCAGCGTGGTGGAAGCTCATCGTTCCATGTAGAGCGCTATCCTTGACCGAATTCTCGTCGCGTGTCGCGAAGATAACCCAGCACGTTCTAGAAGGGACGATCCATCTGCTCGTGCAGTGATGTTGTGGTGGCACCCTCCAGACAGCAGAAGCGCCCGTGCCGTCGTCTTTGTTTACTTCGACTACAGTGGTGCTTTCTTAGCATTTCTGTCCTCGAACATCGCCCGGATTTCTTATTTTGTGCATTCAATGCGTAAGCTCAAGTTCAAGGTATTACTGGTGCGTACTGTATTTAAAGGCATGTATGAAGGATGCGAATTTTAATGCGTTTTCATCATCTGAGAAAAGTTATTAGAGTTAGCATTCCGAACGATCGCAACGACTATGTGATCACGAAGTCATATTTCTACATATATCTCTGCTAAGATTACATTGGCTTTTGGAATCGTAGAAAAGGCGTGTGGCGAGATTCATACTATCAGTATGGTGGCTAGAAGGGGAAGTGTGGCGGGTGCCGTATGCGCGCCATGTCAGAGAGGGGCGCGAGTTGCGATGAAAATCTTCACCACCGCGAGGGGCGCTGCAGTCTGCAGGAGAGTCAGCGGTCTCGGGTGATATATTGGTTCGCGGGCGCCGGCACTCTTCCGAGGCTGCTACAAGTTCTGCTGTTTTGGCCTCTGAGTGATCATAATATACATTAGGCTCATAATAAATATATGTATTAATATAAGCTCAAAGTAATCAAGAGTCGTCCTTATTTCATTTCGGTCTAATTCAAGTCCACTGGGTTAAAAGTAACTCAAAGAAATCAAAAGAGTAATAATAATGTCAACAGAGTTTGTTATAGATCATTTGGGGGTATAATAACACAAAGTAATCAAACGAGTAACCAAAATGTCAACTAGGCTGAATTTAAGTTAACTTGGTCAATAGTAACTCAAAGTAATAAAACAAGTAATTGTAGTGTCAATTGAGTGAATAATAAATAATTTATTAAATATTAGCCCCAAGAAATTATAACAGTCATTGCAATATCAATAAGGCCGAATTAATGAATCAAAATTAACTCAAAGTAATCAAAAGACTAATAATAATGACTGACTGAGCTCACAACCGATAAATTGGCGCTATAATTACACAAAGTAAACAAGAGTCACCAACTGTCACTTAAGCCGAATTAAAGTTAATTGAACTGAGAGTAACTCAAAGTAATCAAGAGTAACCATAATGTCTATAATCATCACATAAAAATTCAATTTATTTATAGTAGCTGAAAGTAATGAAGAGTCATTACAATGGCGTTCAATTCGAATTTATGACCAATGGGTCAAAAGTAACTCGAAGTAATCAAAAGAAAAATAATAATGTCAACTGAGTTTATTATAGATCAGTTCAAGCAATAATAGCACGAAGTAATCAAAAGACTAATCATAAACTGCAATTATACTTTATCATCTCAATTGTATCAATGATAAGTCGAGTAATAAAAAAGATTGAACAAGACGTCCATTCAGCTAAAATATATTCGAGTGCGCCATAATAACTCCAGGTTACAGAAAGAGTAATAAAAGTGGGAGTAGTAACTCCAAGTAGTCACAATAGTGATCAAATGACCAGTTGTCCCCCAAAAAATCGAAATGTATAAACAATTATTCTAAGTTACCAAATGTGTAAGCAAAACACGACCCCTGAAGGCAATTAGTGCATATACTATATATTGTGGATTAAATTGACTGACCCCGGGATTAAAGTGGGTAGCGGAAGGATTAAATTGTGTGGCGATTGGATTAAATTGGGTGGTACTGGGATTAAATTGGACGTCGCTTGGATTAAGAGGAGCGGGAAAACCTGTACAGTGTGTGGCTATCTCCGGATCAAGCGGCAATCAAACATTTGTCTGCATGTGCACTTTTCCTGGACATTGTTTTTGCTGACTTATTGAATTAAAATACTCGGCGCACTTACTAACGCCTGTTCATGCACTCTTCCGAGAAAGAAAAAGACTGCCAAAACAAAGGCTGCTTCAGAAGCAAGTAATTTCTTCCTTTGGCTTGTATTCTAGACGCAATATCTGTAAGAGTAAATAAAAGTGAGTTCTACGTTCTATGCCTTGTTTGTCACATTTTTCTTCTGTTGCACTCTGAAGCATATGAAGTGTCCACGATTCACAAAGTTATCAAGTAAAAAAAAAAGTCCAATTTCCCCAGCACAGAAAATATATGCGACAGGGCGGACGTTCACCTGCTCCAGCGCATTTGTTCTAAATGTAAATCAAAAAAATTTTTTTTTTCCTTTCTATTGTGTAACAAGGCGTCAGTAGATTCACCTCTTGAAGAAAACATCTAGTTGTCTTTTCTTGGCGTATCAACTATTTTACAGTATTCGCAACAAGGGGAAAATATCGCACTGCGCTCCATTCCTATGCTCCGCACGCCAGCGCTAACTCGCCTGCTGCGCGTAGCGCCCCCTATTATTTTCATCGCAACTCTGTGCAGGCCTTCGCTCCCGGCCGCCACACGTCCCCTTCCAGCCACCATACTAGCAGTAAGGTAATCTTTCAAAGTCATGATCGTCCAAGACAGCGTATTGCATCTTTTTCTTTTCTTTTTTTTTCATCCGCTCTGCCCTGCGAGCCTATCCTGACAAAATAAAAGTTAATAAAGCTGGAGCCCATAGGAAACTGGATTCTCTGCTACACCAGTGAGTACACCGGTGAGTGACAGCGCGTCCCCTTCTTTTTAGAGACACCACGGAAACGGCCGAGGACGGCAGAGAGCTGCTGTCGTGCTGACGACCCGCTGCACTTCACACCGGCGTATGGGACCAGTCCCATGCTGTCACTGTAGCGCAACGTATCTAATTGAATATGTCCATGGCTATCGCAGTGATGAGAGGCGCCGATTCAGAAAATATGTCGGTGACATCGGCGCCATCAGCGCGGTAAAACCCAGTGGTAAAACCTACCGGCACATGGCCAGCTCGCCGCTAATGCTCCCATTCCCCTACTGCAGAGAGAACTTCCGGTTACGGTGACACAGCACGTTACGACCGTCAAAATTATGTTGCAGCTTGTTTTGCGGTGAGTTGAAGAGGAAGGAAAACTCAATATTCCAATAATTTTTTGTGTAGAAGTTAATAAACCGAAACAAAAACGGATGCCTTTTCAGTGTTCAGTGAACATTGAAGGTTTAATGTTGAAGTTATTTGGCAAAAGTAAAAAGGTCATTTCATGGTCCCTTTAAAGGGATACTACAACAGAATTTTGGCACTTATTTCTTCGTCTATTTGCATTCAATGGAGCATTATCACATCAGACACACCAATATCTTGTTGAAAAAACACGCGAAAAGGAATTTTAAAACAAATTAAACAATTAGCAAAGAGCACCTGGTGGATGTCGCAAACGCCTCGTTTGTAATGACCGTCTAGGAACCTAGACAAATAGTGACGGTAACTGTCTCTCTTCCGGCTACGACGAGAAGAGCTGAAGGAGGAACTCCCCTCTCCCTGAGACAACCTCTTCTGTGTGTCCCAGAAGTCCCTATTGTCCCTCTACAAGATTATAGGAGATTAACCAGTCACTCAAAATTTGTACAAAGACAGCTTTAGAGTTACTTGCGGTGGCCCAATCACTAATGTGCTTCGGCTGCTTTCAGTGGATGCTACGAGCGATCGGGGCCTATCCAAGGCCTTGCAAATATCTTGTGACCTTGGAGCGACGCTCGGAAATCGTACCACAGGCTACATCCAAAGAGTGGGATTTGCTGGAACAGCTCACAGCGTCTGCTGCATCCGGACATAAGGTCCCGAGACAAACTATGTCGCGATTGTGCCGGATGTGACATGCTCTCCGCTGGCTACTCTCCGAGCGTTTGTCAGAGTGGGCCGTTTATAACAAAAAACAGCCATCAGGCTCAAAATACAAATGTGCAATTGTCATTTACGGATATTGTGGATCATATTCAGCCTATTTGTGAACATGACGAGCATATTTCAAATTTCGTTGAAGTATCCTTTAAGGGAAGATGCTCCCCGGAAACACTTTTTCTTTAATATTAAACCTAAGGTTTTGAAACTTTGGTCATTGATAGAGATTTTAATGTCAATTCCAAATAGGTTCTTAGTTTTTATGTAGCTTTGTTGGTTTTTGTGTAAGAGTGTCTACAAAAACACAATATAGTGCTTTTTGTGCACAACTTTTTGATAAATAAATATATTGTTAGCGCAGCCTGCAATAGCTCATGTTGCTGCTTAGGTAAGGTAGTATGTTGAAAACTACTTGAAATTCATTTATATTATCCTATATTTGTAAAAAAAATCTGGAACACCAAAAGTGTTTATCTTAGGTGCTATGAGTCAACATTTACATTTTTTGCAAAAAATATAGAAGGGATATTGAAAATTCAAATAGATATCAACATTCTACACACTCTGAAGAAGCTGTGTGGAAAATTTCATCCAAATCTAACTATTGTAAGTATTTGAAATCTGTTGCACAATGCGTAAAAAATGCTGAAAACTACAAACGGAGAAAAATGCATTTGAAAGTTTCAAACATCTTCATTTCTCAAAAGCATGACCAAAGCACATGAAACTACTTGATAAAATAAAGCAATATGTCCCAAACACAGCAAAGTTCCTTAGAACTCTCCTGGCGCATACGTTGGCCCCTCAAGATCTTCCCGAGTGGAGTCTGTGAGACGTGCTCTCTTCACCATATTACGGCGATGTGCTCGGGCTTCAGCGGTTTGGCGGGCTGACATTTTTTTTATTCTCCTCTGGTCACGGGAGCTGCCCAGGGCGACAAGCTCTTCTGATGGCAGTACGCCAAGCTCCTGAAGCACTTGCTCAAAGCTTCCATGCCCCCTGTTATACCACAAAACAGCAATGGCAGTTGCCGTTTCCACAACAGTCCTGGAGGCAAACTTTGTCTTCGGGCATAGCAGCCAGATTTTGCTATTCAAAGACTCCGCTGCGTTTTGTGTTTTCCCTTGCAAGCAGCGGGTGAGCAGCTTTTCTTCTGTGAGACGCCTGTATATAGGCAGCAGAGCCAGCCCCTGTGCCTTTGTCAGAAGGGGAGTGTGGTCTGGTGCGGGCTCTCCGAGTGCTTCGGCCCGCCGGTGCTTACACCATGATTCCACTCCTTCGGGGCAGAACTTGTGGCTCTTGGCAGCATTTGTGGAACACGAGTGAAAGTAGGACGCCCAAATGGCACAATACATTTTCCTGACGTTGCCCCTGTTGCTGGTGATCGCTATCCGGTAGTAGTTTTGCAACTTTTGAATCTGCCCATCCTTCAACTTCTCACCACGTGGAAGAGGGGTCTTGAGCTTACGAAGTGCAGTTCCTAGGCGCTTGGCCACATGGTTTGTGCAGTCTTCCTTCGTGACAGATGTTTCGCCATACACTTTTGCCTCGGAGACTGCACTAAAAGCTTTACTGTCCCCGTCGCTTAGAAACTTGGTGAAGCGCAATGGTGTCTCCTGTGAGGGGGTCCGCGTCCATATGCGCACTGCTGCCTCTGTTTCCATTGCATGAGAGGAGCATTCTGTATTCTTCTCACAAACAGGGCCATGAAACGCTTGCCACACTTCCTCTTCTTCACTCCCGAGGTCTTGGTGCCGACTGCACGCAAGGCAGAAGTTGGAAAGTACCTCGAAATCGAGGCACAAGCCAGTGTCTACAGACACAGCTGCGCCAACGCCGTTATGGCTTTTGTGGCCCCGCTTTTGCCACGTCCCGTCGAACATAACGCCAACATCGCTGTCATCCACCATCTCCTTCGTGAAAACTCTAGCTTTCTCCATGTTTTCTGCCACGGCTTTCATGGCCGCAACATGAACTTTTTTGCCGATCGCTGCAAAGTTCTTATGATGTAATGGCACCGGCAAGCCAAGAACGGCACAAAAACGCGAGAGCTGTTCGTGCCCGATGTCAATCGCGCGCGCTGCCACCACCGCCTTGATGTTCACGGCAAAGCTGTCGCGGGAGCTCCCACTCTGATAGTCTCGGCTTCCGCTGGCGCCATCCGCAAGTTCACCAGGCACAACACGGCTCGAGGTGTGCACAGCAGAGAGTACCGATGCAGGGCACTCGGTATTCGCACAATGCAGCTCAAGAAAAGACGAAAGGCCCTTTCGTTTTTCGGTCGCTTCGCGTACCGCAAGGGTACTGGTGTAGCACATTGGGCAAGCAGCACCGCTTACCAGCACCGTAAGCGCGCTGATGTCGCATATCGCAGTACTACTCGTGGAATCCCGACCGCTTGCTGCTCTATCTTTCTCGAACAGTCCAATCTTCACCTCTGAAGCGCTGACAAAGTTCACCGCGGCGTCGATTTCGTCCGAGTGGCCGTCGCCCTCGTTAGGCCTAGCTGGCGGCGGCGGGCCAGCGCTGGTCGGGCGAGTGCTTTCCGCTGTCGTTTTCCGTTGAGGTTTGCGACGGCGTCCTCGGTACTTATTTTTCGTCCGAGACTTCCGAGCTCGGAAGTCACGCTTTGTCGGGTCGTTCATTGTGAATTCAATCAACAAAAACAAAAAGGCCAGAGAGGTTGATCGAGATGCCGTAAAATCCGAGAGCAGGAGGTAGGCTTCGCCGCAGAAACGCATCAGTCTCGGCCAATGGTGGCCTCGCTAGAGCACCACGTGATTTAAAGGTCCAGTAGCAACGCTCGAAACGGGCGCAAAAAACACGACTTTTTCATTATTTTCAGCCAAAATGCGAAACTGCGGGAGGGGCTGTCTGTAAGAAAAAGGCTTACTCAACCTCCCCAACCAAACGGCAATGGCGGACAGCGACGCGTTCTCGAGATGCAGACGCTCGAAGATTGACGATGTGCGCGGAAAATAGCACTTTCTCGAGCAACCGTAGTTGAATAAAATAAACTTTTTACTAATTTGGCGTTCGAATTTTCGCATGATCTTTTGGGAAGTTGTAACTGAATGTCCAAGGATATTTTTACGGGCAAAAACTCAAAACTAAAAAGTTGCGCGAAAAACTCGCTTTTTCGACGCGCATCTCCCCTTAAGTAAAAAAATCCCAAGCATTTCACAGATGTGCCAAGCTTTTCTTGGAGAGCCCGGCAACCTGGGTGTCGAACCGAACCGAAACCGAACAGTTATTTTTGACTGAACCGGAACCGAACCGAAATCTTTGCCACCATCTTGGAACTGAAACGGAACTGAACCAGAAAAAAATATAACGGTAACCGGTTCAAAACGGTTCACGGTAAATTATTTTCTTTTTTGTTAGTATCAGAAAATAGATATTTGAGAATAAAAAATTGGCAGCTGCATTTCTATATATTGACCAAATCGTCATATACAGAATTGCCGTGTGTGAGAAATTGTGGGTTCTCGTAGCGGTTTTGTTTTGGCTGTATGATTAATCATGTGTCACATGGTCCCTTGACATGCATGGTGTCAAGTATAATGACCGGGACGAGTCTCCAACTGGTGTGTTTACTACGCCTCAAAAAGTGGTCCCTCATTTTCCTCTTAATGACATCATAAAAGTGTCGTGCTGTCATCGGTTGCGATCCTGGCGGTGTGACAGCAGCGGTGGTTGATGTGGCAGACGCCTGTTCTTCTGCAGCTCGCTCTCCAGTGTGGCAGTTCACGGTTGCTTCGGCAGCTAAAAGTAAGGGCGCCGTGACGACAGCGACACTCGCGTTCTCAGTGCTTTTCACCAGCATTTTTACGACCAACTGCCAGAATCACGTCATCCGACAGCAGGACACTCCAGCTTTTGTGACATCATTTGGTGACACATTGGAACCATTGTTCATGTATGGGAGAGACGGGGCGCTAAAAACACACCAGTCGGAAAAGCGTTCCAGGCACTCTTGTGTCAAGAAATGCTGTCAAGTAATGTCACGTCATGTGGCCCAGTGACATCATGTGACTCACTGAGTCAAATCAATTTAAATTTAGAACGTCACTAGATTTATTAGCGTTGTCGACACCATAACGTCGCATGGCGTCACGACTTCGCATTGCAAGTCATGTTGCACCCTAACATACTCGCTTGTCATGAGCCGGAGTCGAATGCTCGGGTTCATGATAATCCCCCAGCATAGCCAAACATTTCTGTAATGGGTCGTGTTTAATTAAAGATGAGAAGAGTCAAACTCTAACAATATCTGAAGCTCAGCCCATACTCTATGCTTTCCCAACCCCAGAGCATGACTATGATGTACACCGACCTGTGTATGATTAGCATCAGTTCACGTGGCCGCTTATTCTAATTTGCGAGTTAAGGGGGGGGGGGGGTTCTTTCCTTCATTTTTTTCTGCATCTAATGGGTATTATTTTTTTTTTTTCAAGTTATCAAAGGTTGGGAGTAGCTCTTAGCGGTATTTACTGAAAGTACAAAAATTGTTGCACGACCTATTTTACACGTACACATCACTGAGGCACCCGGTCATATTTTCGTTGTAGCTGAACGACCTGAGATAGTTGTCCCCGTGAAGCATTTATGAAATGTGACTTATTAATCCGACGTTACATATAACTACAACTGAGTACGGGAGGGATATCGGAAAAGAAAGATCCTAGTGTCCTCGGAGGGACAGCAGTACATTGCCAGTCACTCTAAGTCTTACTGTGTCCTGAAAATTTCCCCCAAGATTCGACCACCTCCATATTTTGTTTATTTTTAGATGCAAAATAAAAGGAATGGAGAATTACTCAAGTGACACAAATAGAATTGTCAAATTAACACCCCCAAACAGAGTAGGGAGTCCCTCAGGAAGAAAAAGTATTCTCTGAAGGAGCAATGAAAAAAGGGAGAAGAAAAAGGGGGATACTTTTAGAAGTGTGCTGTGTTGTAAAGGTTCATCTGCTCCGCATCTTCGGCACAGACAAGAGAGCGTAGCCCCGGAAACAACTATCTTTGCAAAAAATACTCTAGTCAGAAAGCGTGTTTTCGTGATGCCAGACGCTCGCGCCGTTCCTCACGACGCTGCACCAAGCAAGAATAATTTGTGTTTCTCAAATACATGGCTTGCACTGAAAGTGAATCTTCTGCAGCGTGTATTTTGCATTACCCGATTTTATTTTCTCACCAAGAACAAATCGCAATAGACCCTTCCGGAAAATCCCAGGAGACCTCGCGGCAATGGGAATTGTGAGGCTGCTCCGATATACGCTCGAGCAGGCTCGAACACTTCGTATATTCCTGTAGCAACACGGTTCAATCTCGCTTATCATTAGGAGCTCAGAACGCCCAAAAAATAAAGCGAACACAAAAGGAGCTCATCGCATTTTTCGCTTTGCTTCCCTTCCGCCTTCTTTTGGTTCTAAAACCACAGGACGTTAAACCAAAGTCAACTTCGTCCTCACCTCATTAATCTAACATGACATACATCGGAACGTCCCAACGCGTCAAGCATACGGTGGGGGCGCCACATATTTCCGGAAAGGTCTATTAACACCAGCATATAGTGTGATGACGTCACGTGCAAATCATGTTCAACAGTTCAGTTTCCTCGTGAAATGCGATGTTCGCAACACAAGCAAAGGTAGATGTCCACATTGTAAATTTGTGCTGTATAGATAGCAGTCTCACGTTGATATATAGCAGCCAAACAAAATGTTAGAGCGCACGACTGAAAGTACAAAGTTGTAGAGTGAGTGCCAAAAACAAGTGCATGTCAAACCCAATGTAACATTAACCTCCCGAGGCGGTATTTCCCAAAGTTTCAAGTTCATGCAAACTGATGGCCAAATGTGATTTAAGTTAGTGTTATAAAAATCTTTGTCTGCCCTTTGGGCTATTTATGTCAATGTGTAATTAGGAATATCATTACATCTCTATAAATTTCTTTTTGCGTTAAGGCATCGTGTATCAGATTCTTTTTAAGATTACCATTTATTATCGTTCTGTTCCTGCCCAATTTGTGCAATTATTGTGTGCCTGATGAATTAAAAAAAAATATATATAAAAAATTTATAACTTTAGACCAAGTGCAACAATTACACTAACCTTCAGGCCTTCTACCGCAGCATGTATGACATTAGCGACTTTGAAAACTGTGCATAATATAGGCCAGGGCATCTAAATTACACCTGTAAAATGCGAACTTCCAGAAAAAGTAGAAACAGAAAAAAATATTTTGAAAAAACACATTTTCAAAAAAATGCCCCATATTGGAAAAACAAAATAAAAAAAAACGGTCTCGATTTTATTAAAACTCTGGGGTACAACTCTCCTTAGGCCAGGCAAAAAGAATGTACAAAAACATGTTGCATCATTTGCTTGGTACAAAAGTTCTGAGCGCTCAAAGTGGCGGTTGCAAAGCATCTCGACTCCAGCGTTTTTCGCTTTCCTGTGGTTGTTTACGGGCACTCATGAAAGTTTAAGCTCCTTAATCGCGCTTGGACTTTGCATGTCTCGTTTATTAAAACTGTAGGGAATAAATAAAAGAACTACGCCTCAGGTACAAGGCTACGTGGCGGCGCTTATATCAGGGCGAAGCCAAGGAGAAGGTTCATTTACGTTTACCACGTGGTATATGTGGTTCGCTGTCGCTGTCAGGAGCTAGTAATATATTTGAGCTCACGTTTGCCTTGGGGCCAACGTACACATCCCCCTTGGCTCCCCGCGGTAACATAAGCGCCCCATACCCTTGTACCCGAGCCATCGTGCCTGTATTCTCTGCAGTTCTAATAAACGAAACTCGAGTAGACTTCAGCATAACTCCTGCACGAACAGTTGTCCAAGCGCTGCTTCCCTTACGTTTAAAAACGTGACAACGACCTAACTACCGTATTTGCACAAATATAACGCGTTTTTTTTAAAAATTACGTGCTCCAAAACGCACCTCGCATTATATTCGGAATCGAGTCCAGCCACCAGACGCGCGAGTCTGGAGAAAGCCATTCCTTCGGCTCAGTGCAGGAGATTGGGTGGGAAGAGAAATTGGGATGTGGAAGGGAATTTATTAGCTATTAGGCCACGTGAAGGGGCGAATAGAAAACACAAAAAAAACATTTTTATCGCTTTTGTGTTTGTACAACGCACGCACGTCACAGAAACTCAGCGCGCGCGCGCCATGCGGGAATGCGGGCACTGGCCAATTCGAGCCAAGTCAAGCCGGGCCAAGTCAAGTCAACGCAAGCCAAGCCAAGACCACCAACCGCATTTACGCAATCGTGCAACACGAGGCATTTGTTTATGCAGAGGGACCAGAACAAGAAGTGTGATCGTGTATCGGATTCAGCAGTCTTTTTTCTGACTGCGCATTGTTAGTTTCTGCTCCAGAGTGATCTGGTGTTTATGTGTTGGTGCTTCTGCTTCGTGCATAGTTTGGATTGTGGGCTGGCGAAAAGCTCGCACGGAAGAAAAAGGAACTACCAGACAAGCAGGTGCCGTGCTGCTGCTTATCTGCGTAGTTGCCAAGTGGATTGTAAACGGAAGGACCTGAGCAGTGAGGATGAATGCAGTCAAAACATAAACTGACATTTCTTCTATTTCCATTGACTTTTCACATCTGCTATGCCCCCGAGTGCGAGAAATCGACGCGGCCTCAGTTCGCGTTATAATAGTAATAATATTTTTTTTTCTTTTTGAGTGCATCAAAACCTGCCCTCGCGTTATATTCGTGGTCACATTATATTCGTGCAAATACGGTATGACACAACCTAAATATGACGGCTCATCAACGCCTCCCTTTGAAGAATATTTGGAGAATCCACAACTCTGGGCGCATCAAGGTGGATGACTGCGACAGTTGCAGTCATCCACCTTGGCACAGATGCAGAGCACAGATGCAGAGCTTCACTGCACGTGAACTTTGACTCTGCCTGGTTCGTGGCCACTGGCGTTGGTCGTCAGCGGGGGAACTCCTCGGTCGCAAGAGCATTGCGAAACCTTCGGGCTTTAGTTGGTTTGGCGGCACAAACGAAGCAACGGGAGAGGCGACAGACGTCGCCGTTGAGCACTCAATGCACGCAGCACATAGCTCACTCAAGTTTTTCGCACCGATTACCTCCGCGTTCACAAGAAGAAGATACCTTCCAAAAGAAATTTTCACACTGTCAAGCTTCTATATGTTGAATCACTGCGGAAGCGGCATGCTACCAAGATCTGGTAATTTGCAGGATACAGACCAGCAGGTCTACCAACACTGCTCTGGGTGCTTGAAGGTGCTCCTATCCTCATCGACCGGCACACCTGATGAAATTAACTACACATTTCTTCAGAAAGAAGAAGAGCTAATATTCTTATCTGCCGGCGCACCTGAAGAAACCTACGAGACAGTTCTTCAAGAAGAAGCAGTCAATAACCTGACCAGGTAAGTACAACTTTCCGAAGTTTTTCCGTTGAAGCCAGCATATTCTATTTGGAAGCGGCTCAGAAAATCTAATGGGGAGAGAAAAGAGGCAAAGATTGAAAAGAAAGTGTTGACAAAAATATGCGCAAGTTGAAGTATCGCCTATGTATGAGCATATTTTGTCAACACTTCCTTTTCAATCTCTGCCCGTTTTCTCTACTCATTAGATTTTCTGAGCCATTTCCGAATGGAAGATGCTGGCTTCAACGGAGAAACTTTGGACGTACCTGGTCAGGTCATTGACTGCTTTTTTTCCTGAAAAAATGTCTCGTCAGTTTCATCAAGTGTGCCAGCAGATTAGGATAGGAGCGCCTTAAGGCGCCCAAAGCAGTGCCGGCAGACCAGGTCTGTATCCTGCAAATTACCAGATCCTGGTAGCATGCAGCGTCTGCCATAATTCAACATCTAGACGCTTGACACAGTGAAAATTACTGTTTGAAGTTATCTTCTTGTGAACGCGGAGGTAATCAGCACAAAAAAACTTTGAGCGAGCTATGTGCTGCGTGCATTGAGTGAACAACAGTGACGTCTGTGGCCTCTCCCAATACTTCGTCTGCGCCGCCAAACCGACTGAAGCGCGAAGGTTTTGCAATGCTGTTGCGACCGAGGAATTCCCCCGCTGACGACCAACACCAGTGGCCACGAACCAGGCAGAGTCAAAGTTCACGTGCAGTGAAGCTCAGCATCTGTGCCTTTCCTGGGCATACACGCACTAACACACAAACGTCCAGATGACATCACTGATGCGCCGACACCAACTCTGCCACCGCGCATTCGGAAAGAGTCTAGCTGACTGTCGCAGTAATCCACCTTGATGCGCCCAAAGTTGTGGGTTCTCCAAATATTCTTCAAGAGGAGGCGTTGACTAACCGTCGTATTTAGGTCGTTGTTATGTTTTTAGACGTAAGGAAAGAAGCGCATGGACAACTGTTCGTGTGGGAGTTCGGCTGAAGTCTACTCGAGTTGCATTTATTAGAACTCTAGAGAATAGAGGCACGACGCCTCCACTACAAGGGTACGGGACGTGAGCTCAAATATCTTACTAGCTCCTGACAGCGACAGCGACCGTGAACCACGTGTACCCCTCCTTCTTGGCTTCGCCGTAACATAAGCGCCTTGTAGCCTTGAACCCGAGGCGTGGTTCTTTTATTCCCTACAGTTTTAATAAATGAGACATGCGAAGTCCAAGCGCGATTAAGGAGCTTAAACTTTCATGAGTGCCCATAAACAACCACAGGAAACAAAAAAAAAAAAAAAAATCTCGAAAGATGTTTTTTTGTACAGCAAGTTGCAACACATAAATTTCTTATTTGTGGAAAAAAAAAAATTTACTTTTCCTAAAAAACGTTGGAGTCAAGATGCTTTGCAACCACCACTTTGAGCGCTCAGAACTTTTGTACCAAGCAAATGATGCAACATGTTTTTGTACATTTTTTTTTTATAGCCTAAGGAGAGTTGTACCCCAGAGTTTCAATAAAATTGAGATAGCTTTTTTTTTTTTTTTTTTTTTTTTTTTTTAATATGAATATTTTTTTGAAAATGTGTTTTTTCCAAATATTTTTTTCTGTTTCTAGTTTTCTTGGAAGTTCACATTTTGCAGGTATAATTTAGATGCCCTGGCCTATATTATGCATAGTTTTCAAAGTTGCTAATGCCATACCTATTGAGGTAGAAGGCCTGAAGGTTAGTGTATTTGTAGCACTCGGTCTAAAGTTATGAATTTTTTATATATATATATATATATTTTTTTTAATTCATCAAGCACACAATAATTCCATACAGTTGACAAACTCTGGTGTGTTACATGAAACACAAAACATTTTTGGCCTACCACTCTTTGCCTGCCTTCCACATGGCCACAAAGGTGGCAACTAATGCAGTCCGCGGAGAGAGCAGGGCCGTCGCGCAATCTTGAAACATTTTTTTTCTTGTAGTGAAACGAGAAAAAAAGTTCAGTTTTATGCGATTCATTTGTGTGTACATCACATATAAAAAAAAACTGAAAAAATAAAAATGCTGAGTGGACCTGCAGGTTCGATCTCTTGTTGAATCACCCCACAGACACTGGCAGCTTCCACGATATTAAGGCTAAAAAATAATTATCCAGCATGAGTGCCGTAGGGAACATTTGCAATGAAACGCAGTACTTTCTTTTGGAGAATCAATAGTTTGTATATACACGAACCCAACTCTCCTACGTCACGCTGCGGTGGTGGCGCGCAGGACGCACTTCCGGTCTGGAGCGGTGGGCAGAAGTCGTCGTGCCAGACATGCATTCCTGGGTTTCTTTGGAAGATACGAGACAAAATACCTGCCTTCTCATCAAAATGTTGGGACGGGGGCTGTACCAAGAGAGTCTGGAAAGGTTTGAAGATCAGTTTTCATGCGTTTCTGCCCCCTCCGTTTGTCCGAGAACGTGGTTGGCGAACTCAACTTGGAGTGCATCTATTGCCTCATCCTTTGACTCACTGCTCTGCTGAGGCAGCAGTGCAGGGAATGCCGTAACAAAATGGCGTATGCTGCTGAACGATGAGGTGTCCAACGACTGCAGTTGGGCAACTTCAGCCATCCTGAGGTCGACATTTTCCAAGGGAAACTTGTTGGAAGTACAAACGTACAGCAGAAAAAAACTGCTCTCTCTCATTTGGCCTGAGCCTTTCAACAACGGAATATGTCCTGCTACCAATGACAAGGTCCTTATCGTCTCTTTGGTTCTCCACAGCACCATAAGCCAATGTCAGCAATGAGTGCCATCCCTTCAGAACATCTGGGCGGACAAATCTCGTCAAGAGATTTTCTAGAAGCTGGTTCAAGAGGCCCCTGAGTATGTGGATCTGAGGAGCCTGTGCCTGAAGCAGGCAGTTTGTCTTGTCAAGAAGTGGTATCACATTTTCCAGAAAAAGACAGTACGTTGAATATTTTCAACAGCAATCGGTGAAGAAGAGAAGACGACGACGATGACGAGAGGGGGTTGAGGGGAAGCATCAAATTTTATACACCACGGTGCGAGCTTGAAACGGGCATCGTCCCATTAAACCAATTATACATGCTGTAACCAGTAACATCGTCCAGTTATTTTACAGAAGATTTGGTGCCGAACCCCGGGAACTCGTCGCCTCATCAACGGCCCTTACCAGAACCGGAGGACGATCTGACGACATGGAACGGGTCAGAACAAAACGGACGGCTCGTCGCGCTCAAACAAACCGGCTAATCAATGAGATCAGTACAGTATTTTCAAACGAAGCCTACGATCTGAAAAACCTTATATTGTTGCACGAACGATTGAGCCACAGCAGCGAGGAGCTCAAGACCCTGAATCGGGAGTTGGAACAATTTGTGGCAGATGGAGATATAGAGCAAGAACACAAGAGCGTAATGAATTACGAAGACCAAGTGGCCAGCGCTCTAGTGACACTGATGTACCACATTGACCGGCTGAAGTGCAGTCAGGCAGTTGCGGCACCTCCGGCAACGACTGAAGCGGGAGAACGACACCGCGAAGAAACTCCAACGTTGGTGGCAAAGCTACCGAAGCTGGAGATGCTGAAATTCGACGGACGTATCAAAGAGTGGCAGTCCTTCTGGGGTATGTTCGTCAACACCGTCCACGAAAATGCGCAACTGCGGAACATCGACAAGTTTCAATACCTGAGATCACTTCTCACCGGAACAGCTGCCAAGGCTATCGCTGGCATTCAAGTATCGGACTCCTGCTACTCCGACGCAGTGGAAATACTAAAGGGACGATTTGGCGACACCAAGCTTATAATACAAGATCACCTAGCTAAGCTTCGGACTCTGCAAAATGTCAAATCATCCAGCAACATATTCGCCCTGCGCAATTTATTTGACACGGTTCAGATCCACATCAGAGGACTGAAAGCTTTAGGAGTCGACGCCATTTCGTACTCGGCTATGTTGTATGAGATTTTGTTGAAGGTTTTACCAAGCGACATCATTATAGAGTATTACCGGCGGCAAGGCTTCGGTGGCCCAAGCACATCGGCAACAACATCGGCAAGCGGCGACTTAGACGGAATTTTGGGACATTTGAAGGTCGAAGTAGAGATTCGAGAGAGGAAGCATGGTTCAGACCGAGCTACAAAAGACAGTGGTCGGTCTCCTGAACCCACTGTAACACAATACTCGATGCCATCAGCAGCAGTACTTCACAATCGTACGAAGCCGTCGCCTACAGATTGCTTTTTCTGCGGCTCGCAGACGCACAAGACGGAAGAGTGTGACACAGAAAGGTCTTTAGAAGAAAAGAAAAACAAACTCACACAAGACTGGCGCTGTTACAAGTGTACAATGAGAGCTCATCAAGCACAGAACTGCAAACGGCGTATATCGTGTGGCACGTGCAAAGGGAGGCACGCGACAACCACGTGCGAACCCCGCAGAAGGAGTGCGAGGGACAACGCCCAAGAGGAAGATTCCAGGGCATTAAATGCCTTCACTGCTGACAGCATCAGAGGAAAGGAGAAGCCGCAAGTCTTGGTGCAGACATTCAGGTCATGGGTCGCCGGTAACGGAGCCTACATCTATGCGAGGGGAATTCTAGACGATGGGAGTCAACGGACATTCGTCCGAGAAGACGTTTCTCGTTGATGCAAAATGCGGGTGCTCGGTGAAGCAAACCTCAACATTAACATCTTTGGATCAACCCAGCCGCGAAAGCAACAAAGAAATATCGTTGAAGTGAAATTGAAAAGTCAATACCATCAGACAGAGTACGTCCTAGAAGCGGTGGAGGTACCACATATTTGCAACGACATCGAGAAGCTCCCAGTAGACCTTGGATTTATACAGTCTCTGCAAAAACAAGGCAAAAGCCTCGCAGATTCGTGTCTATTTGCAGGAACCAACTCGGCTGAAGGTATCAGCTTGCTGATTGGAGCCGACCAGCTTTGGAAAATTGTCAAGAGAGAAGTCACCCGAAATACAGACCAATCAATAATGGCTGTCAATACGCGCCTTGGATGGACTGTGCAAGGACCGACGGAAGCATCGTGTTCCTTGACTAACCAGTCAAACGTGGTTGCGTGCGCACTTCGTATCAACGCACTTCAAAAAAAAGAAGAGAGAAGCTTACAAGCATTTTGGGACCTGGAGCACAATGGGATTTCAGGCACTATGGTCAAGTCAGCGTATGAAGACCAGGTACTCGAACGATTTCAGAAATCAGTTCGTGTCAGCGAAGGGCGGTATGAAGTATCCCTTCCGTGGAAAACCGACTTGACGAAGCAGCTCGACAACAACAGAGACCTGGCAGAAGCTAGGCTGCGTGGACTAGTCCGCAAGCTGCAGAGGGACAAGGTCCTTCTAGAGAACTACGACCAGCGCTATTCGTCAGTACCTGCAAGACGGTCACACAGAAGCTGTTCCTCACGCAGAAGCAAATAACGTCATGAATGAGCTCGAACATCTCTACTATATGCCTCATCATGCAGTACTGAGAGAACAGTCTGTCACAACAAAAGCGAGAATAGTTTTTGATGCGTCCTCGCACAAACAGGGACAAGACAGTCTCAACTCTCATTTGGAAACGGGCCCTAAGTTGTCAGACGAGCTGCTGCAGATCCTACTGCGATTCAGAACTAGGAAGGTTGCAATGACAGCAGACATTCAAAAAGCGTTTCTACAGGTTTCAATCAGGACGGAGGATCGGGATGCTTTTCGTTTTCTTTGGTTCGCGAGCGCACCCGAGACGGTTGGGACTCTACAGCCATTACAAGAATGGAGAATGACGCGCGTGCCTTTTGGAACTACTTCTAGCCCCTTTTTACTCACAGCTACGCTGCAGCACCACTTTCAGAATATTGACAGACACAGAGAGACTGCCGACATGTTGGCGAAGTCATTCTATGTGGATGACCTTCTCACTGGGGCCGCAAATGAGAATGACGCCTTTAACATATACACCGAAACTCAAGAAATTATGCAAGCGGCTGGAATGACAATGAAGAAGTGGACATCAAACTACAAGGATTTACAAAGGCGTTTCACTGAAGGTAGCGACGAAATTCCTGATGGACCTGCAGAAAGAACTCCAGAAAGAAAGATCCTAGGTGTGGTATGGAGCACGTTCGAAGACACCTTTAGGGTGTCATTGGAAACCGTCCCAAGTTTACTGGAGTCACGAGTCAAAACTAAGAGGTTCATTCTCCAAGCATCGGCACAAATATTCGATATCATGGGTCTAATCGCACCTTTCACGATTCGGGCGAAAATGATCTTTCAGAAGCTGTGGGAACAAGACATTTTATGGGACGCTGAGGTTCCTGTAGAGATCAGCAATGAATGGAGCACGTGGTGCAACGAACTTCATCAGCTTCAAACACTCGCCATAACCCGATCCCTATTCCACGAATTACAAGGATTGGAGCGGTCTACCGAACTGCATGTGTTCACGGATGCCAGTCCTCAAGCATACGGCGCTGCAGTCTACATTCGATCATCTGACAATGATGGCAACGTCAATACTCGTCTATTACTAGCAAAGGCTCGGGTTGCCCCACTCAAACGACAAACGCTCCCACGGTTAGAGCTGATAGGAGCGCTCATTGGAGCACGGCTTTTGAGGTACGTTCAGAAGACGTTTGACACAGAGGACTTTACCTGCTACATGTGGACAAATCCCATGATTACTCTGAAGTGGATTCAAGGGCAACCGCAACGCTGGGAAACGTTTGTCGCAAATAGAGTTGAAGAGATTCAACGGCTGACAGTAAATTCCCACTTCAGGTATTGCCCAGGAAAGGATAACCCGGCCGATTTTCTCACTAGGGGAATTTCAGTCGAAAGACTGATGGCTGCCCAAACTTGGTGGGAAGGTCCAGTGTGGCTCCAGAGACCCATTTATGAATGGCCCGACCACTGCAATGAAGAAGCTCTGGTGCAGAAGAGAAATTGCATACCTGCTGCTGTACTACCAGCGAGAACTAGCTCTTTCGAGCCGTAAATCGATCTCCATCGTTACAGCAGACTGCAGAAGGTAATCCGAGTTACTGCCTGGATACTTCGTTTTATGAACAACTGTTCGAGTGAAAAGCTGTCGGCAAATCACCTCTCAGCGGAGGAAGTAACCCGAGCAGAACTGCACTGGATCACACATGTTCAAAACTCGGTATTCTCTGAAGAGATAGCCTCACTGACAGACAAACGGCAAGTAAGTAAAAGCTCAAAGATTGCCGAGCTTAACCCCTTTCTTGATGACAAAGGAGGGTTGCGAGTAGGCGGAAGGCTCCAAGAATTGCGTTCCACAGAAGAAGTAAAACATCCTCTCATTCTACCAGCCAACCATTGCCTAACGGAGTTGATAATTTCAAATGCACACATCCGAGTTCTACACGGAGGAGTCGCTGAGACATTAACGCAATTGCGTGAAAGATTTTGGATTATTCGAGGCAGATAATTGGTAAAGAAATGTATAAAGAACTGCCCTACATGCTCTAGATATCGGCTCAAGCCACTGTCAGCACCTACAGCGCCTCTACCAGCTGATCCCATTGAGCCAACAAACCCTTTTGAAATAGTGGGAGTCGACTTTGTAGGCCCCCTTTATGCCAAGAACATGACCCCGAACGAAGTTTTCATAGCTCTCTTTACGTGCGCAGTGACAAGAGCGGTCCACCTTGAAGTCATATCAAGCATGTCTTCTCAGACCTTCTTATTAACACTACGTCGGTTTGTGGCACGAAGAGGTCTGCCAAAGGTCATCTACTCGGACAACGCTCTCACCTTCAAAAGGTTGTTTAAAGACATCAAGGAAGTATGGACAGCCTTACGCCACCAGGACGTTCAAGACTATGTTGCCCACAACCAGATATCCTGGAAATTTAGCGCTGAACGGGCAGCCTGGTGGGGAGGATTTTGGGAGAGGATGGTTCGTAGTGTGAAGTCCTGCCTTCGAAAGATTCTTGGACGAAGTTCACTAAACTTCGAAGAGCTCACTACTGTGGTACAAGAAGTCGAGGCTGCGGTGAACTCACGACCGTTGACGTTTATGCATTCAGAGCACGACGAGCCAAGAGCCTTAACTCCTGCCCATTTCCTGATCGGCAAGCGATCAACAGCATTGCCGTCATCCAAAGACTCCAAGGCGCTACAACGAAGAGCAGATGAACTCTCAAAACGCTGGAACTACCGACAACTACTAGTTGCACAGTTTTGGAAAAGATGGATGTCCGACTACCTTCTGCTGCTTCATTCGACACATCATGCGAAGCCACAGGAAGATAATGATCTAAAGGTCGGAGACATCGTAATTATACACGAGCCAATGCGTCCTAAAACGATGTGGAAACTAGGACGGATAATAGAATTGCATCCAGGTCGGGATTCCCACGTTCGATCATGCGACTTAAAGTTGGCAAGTGGACAAATACTACAACGGCCAGTACAACTTCTTTATTCTCTCGAGGTGCCTCGTTGTCCCCCTCAGACGGCAGCCGGTTGAATATTTTCAACAGCGATCGGTGAAGAAGAGAAGACGACGACGATGACGAGAGGACTCTGAGGGGAAGCATCCAATTTTATACGCCACGGTGCGAGCTTGAAACGGGCATCGTCCCATTAAACCCATTATCCATGCTGTAACCAGTAACATCGTCCAGTTATTTTACACAGTATGCCCTGTTCAGTTCCAATGATAGGAAATAAACCAGGTGCTTCTCACGGGACATGATGCTGGCCTCTCCTGATTCTTGGGGCGGCTGCCTGAGCTTTTCAGCGCGAGGCATACGATTTACTCCTTTTCTCTTTAGTGAGGGTCCATCTCCAGCACCATCAGTACTTTCCTTTCCTTCATGACCTGCAGCAGCCTTGGGGATCTGTGCAGCTGTCTTGGATATCTGTACCTTAGTCTTGGCAATCTGTGCAGGAGTCATGGCAATCTGTGCAGGAGTCTTGGGAGCCTGTGCAGGAGTCTTGGGAGCCTGTGCAGGGGTTTTGGGAGCCTGTGCAGGGGTTTTGGGAGCCTGTGCAGGGGTCTTGGGAGCCTGTGCAGGGGTCTTGGGAGCCTGTGCAGGGGTCTTGGGAGCCTGTGCAGGAGTTGTTGGGATCTTGTAGGACTCCAAAAACAACGAGCTTCGGTTGTCGCACTTCTTCGTTTCGCTCAAGAAAAAGCTTAGAAGTGGTTCCCACTGGTCAAGCAGCCTCTTCAGGCACTTTCCCAAAGACAGCCAGCATGTTGGCACATACTTCAAGACCTTTCTCACCTCGATGTCCTGTACCCTTTGAAAATCTTTCAGTCGATCCTTACGTTTCGCTCTTCTCTAGGTAGAAGAAAACGTCTACCAAAATCTCACCAACTTTCACAGGAAAACATGCAGCACCTTTCTGGGCGGCTAAGTTGATCAGATGGCACGGACAACCAACTACAATCAAATTTGGCTGAGCCTCTTTCAAAACTGCGGCGACACCGTATTTCTTGCCGATCATGACATTTGCATTGTCAGCAGACATAGCCAAGCAATTTGCTATCGATAAATCCCGGGACCTCAGCACGTCCAGGATCAAATTACCAATCTTACGACCAGATGCTGCCTCGCCAAGAGCGCTTTTCTGCGGGGTACAGAGGCTACGAGTACGAGTGCGTAGCCAAATTCAATCACGGAGCCTCCGTCAGTCGTCCCGTGGAAAAGGCACCTTTTATCAATGCTATCGCGGAATGAAATTCATGACCTACTGATGTCCAGTGCATAGCGAGAACTTCGGCGATTTCTTTTAGAGTCGTTCGTCCGTCGGCGATGAACTGTGCAAATAGGCTTAGCGTTGAGCAGATCGCAGCGTTGACGCACATTCAAAGCGGCGAACATTTTCACTGTGCACTCCTTCAGCTGCACGGCGATCTGATTCGACCACGGTAGGTCCCAGAAGGAATTGCCGAGCTGAACACCACGCAATTTCACGTAACACAGAACTTCAAAAACACCACGTCGCCCCCTTGCTTCGCCAGTCAAGGTAACCGCCATCTTGAAACTGGCGCTCTCGTTGGGTCCGAGATCTCTCGAGAGCATCCCGCAAAGCCCGCTAGCCCGCAACGCAAAATCGCCAGCGTTGCGTGCGTACGCAATATGCTAGCCCTTCTATTGCGTTCTGCACATGCGCACTCACGACCCACGATTTCCTTGCGTACACAAAGCTATAGCGTACGGTCCACTAAAACTGTCTAATGTCAGCCTTGCCACCGTGCGAAACGCTCACATCACATCACGTGTGACAAAATCCCAACTTGTCTCCCTTCTTGGATGGCACAAAACACCGGAATTCCTGCATGTAGGATTTCAGGAAGACCTGAAAGTACCTCTTTTGAGGTTTGGAGTTTGCCATTGCACCGCGAAGCTACCGCCACTAGGGCACAGACACCGCTCTGCACGCCACGAAAACTGGCCGAAACAGCGAGGCCTAACACGCCAAACCAACCAAGAAACCAACGTGCGCCGCTGAACACATGAACAAAAGCTTTGGGTTTTGGATTGGTTTTGGATCCATGGCCACCGGATAGACGGATACTAAAATCCACGACGCTGCCGTCAACGATACCTATCGCCCTCTTGTCGCACCAGCAACAACTTTACAAAAAAAGAAGAAAAGTTCTATTTTTTGTTTTTCGTAAAATTTGAAGCAAGATTCCTCAAATCGTAAAATTAGTCCCAATTCATACTTTTTACGAAAAATTCGAAGAGTTTGGCAGGTATGGAAAACTCGCATACTGGACCAGCTTCGAAGCATCGCATACTCAAGGTTGGAGCATTTCGGTGCAGTTGCCTATTAGTGACGCTGGCATGCATTCATATAATCAGCTGCGCAATTCCCATTAAAAACCCAAAGCTAGCAGCTATACTGTACTAGTAGAATTGCTCTTCGACTGCTGCGAAATTATGCCACAAACTTGGTCAAATTTGTGTTTTGTTTCCATTAATGCTAATGAACAAAGGTTAGCAGGATTTATGTAAGCGTGCTGACTATCACTCTTGAGAAGTCGATGTAGAGTACCAATTTAACCCTCTAGATCAGGTTTCTCCAAGTGCTTCGGCTAAAGGCCTGTCCAAACAGGATACTACAAAACTCACGACTCCGGCAAATCGTGCCGCGCTCCGCTTCCGGCCGTCGGAGGGAAATTTCCCTCCGTCAAAGCTCCCGGGGGGAAACTTCCCTTCGTCAAATCTCCCCCTCGCTTCCTCCACGGCGGCCTTGCTCTGCTCATCACATGGGTCCAGAGAGCCACTCACACGCTCTGTTGGCTGTCGGTCAGTCGCCCAAGGCCTCCGCTCACAATACGGAACTGCGTCGGACGCCATCACGACGAAAGTGAATCTCGACAAAGAAAGCAGATCCGAGGCGGGCGAAACGCACCCTTCGACGCAGGAATGTCCCAAATCCACCCAAAGCCGGACCCCCTTAACCTTTGAGCCGAGGCGACGGCGGTACGCGAGGTCGTTGGCGAGGTGAGCATGACGCAGGTGGCGGGTGATGTCTGAGAAAAGTGGAGGAGGCAAGGGAGAGCAGTCGTGATCGTGAAAATTTTCACGACTCCTGCAAAGATTTTCACGACTCCGACAAATCGTAAAACTAAAAGCGTCCGCTTCGATTTTCACGATTTGTCGGAGTCGTGCGTTTTGTAGTGTCCTGTTTGGACACCCCTTAAGGGGCCACACTGGGATCCTGTTGCAGTGTGGAGGGCCGGTAAAGAAAGAAGACAATATAAATAAAGAAATACTAATAAAATAAGCCTAAATAAGAATTTAAATACAGAAACCTAAACAGAGCAAAAATTGAAGAAACAATGTAAGGTGGATGAATACATTGACTTTATTTATAAATGCAATATGCAACATATTGCCGCATGCGCAGCTAGCGAAGTAGGCAGTGCGCTTGGCTCCCCAAAGATGGCCGGGGTTCAATACCCACCATCGCTTGTCGTTTTTTTTTTTTTCTTTCTTTATGCGAGTAGACAAATCTAGAACATTGTAGAGCTGTGTAGCTTGTTCATGCTCAGAACGTATACTTCAAGAACAAGGTAGAATGTTTTAGGCTCCCAGGGAAGGCTCAAAAGAAGCTGCACCGTAAGGAGTCAGTCTCGCCACAGCGCTCAATCCTGCCGCTACGCCGCCTGCGATGCTGGCCTCCTCCTATTTTGTTTTGGGCACAAGTCCACCCCATTAAACCTTTAGTTCCCATCAGTCATTCGTCTCCTCATCAATTGTGATTCGTGACAAGAGAGATTTTTAAAATAACGTACACAATTTCAGCATACGCTAGCACTAAATTTAGCGCTTGCATTACCGCATGCTATGCGAGAGAGTTATAGAATTCGCCTCGAGATCAAACCGTGTCGCCACCGTGCGGCCGAAATTGGAAACGCGCAATAGCAGGGATACCGCCGTGCGTCGTCTGCTACGGGCGCACGCTCAAAAGCATGGATGTTGACGACGCAAGCCCCGTTTCAGGCTGAGCTTGACATTCCTTATTAAATGCTTTTATGTTTTTGTTGCCATTCCTTCTTACTAAAGATTGTGTCATATCGTTTCCCATGCGTAGAAATTCAGCAAAGCGATTATTATTAAGTCGGAAGCTTCCATAATCTTAGTGTGTTGGTTTGTATACATTCGCTGGTCCCACGTAATTTTGTTATCTCGCGCAAACCGTGGCTTTCATAAAGCATTGAATGTTGAGTGGGTTTGTGGTTTGATTAGAAAATTAACCCGACTGATCGCTATCCTTTCATAGACTAATCAATCAATAAATCCGTATGCCGATTTTTCGCCGGTCTTTATGCGTGAAAGACGTTAAAACTACACATTTTTTTACTGGTTTTACTATGTCATTAATGGCATATTGCATTCCCATTCTAAATATGAACACTGGAAGCCTTTTAAAATTAAGTATTTTTTAAGTTATTATTTAAACAGTATAATCACCCTCAGCGAAATGATAAGCACGCTGAAGTGGTTTATCGTGCAAGCCTGAGTCACCAAAGAAATAAAGACGCCAAAAATATTAAAGCAGGCATTTTTTACTCCTTGTTGACTTTTTCCAGCTCAAGACTCCAATTAACCGGCAAAAGAAATTGCAATATAAGCATTACTTGAATAATCTGAACGTTAATCGATGAACTGCCCAGTCCCGATATACGTTAGGTGAGGGCGGAGGGTGATCGGAAAGTCTCGTGAAGGGCCCTAATCAGTAAAAAAGTATCACTGCGGCCGATGCTGTTTGTGTCGTGGTGTGCGTCGTTTGTTGGGGTTGCACAGTCTACTGTGTTTAAATACAAGAATATTTAGCCAGAAATTTATAGTATTAGCCTCTTGACATCTGCGGCCCTCACCAAGAAAATTGAAGCAGGTGAATCGATGCTACCGAGAAAAGCATTTAATAACAGGAACATTGCTGCGTTAATCGGTTACACTCGTTTATTACAGTCACGGCACATATATTAGAACAGTTTGTTTCACTTGTTGCAGTTCTCCTGACAACCGTGAAATTTGCAGATCTTAACTAGAAGAGACACACTCTCCTCATCGCAACGTAGTAGATTTGTTCAGACTCCAAAAAACTTACCCACACTACGGCACAGTAAAAGGGCAGAGGAACTTAATAGCATGGCAATTTTTATTACAGCGCTAACTTATCTTCATTCTAAATATATATATATATTACTGCGAAAGCTAGCAGTTAAAAAAAGAAAAGCATAGAAGCTGCGATTTCGCAGCCCACAGTACCAGTTTTATGTTATCTGGGTGGGAATTTATTGTTTTTTTTTAATTCCCACGTTGATGAACCGATACATCCATTTCAAAAGAAACAAATATTTAACATAAATATTCCAGTTCAGCCGGAGACAGGCATCAGTCGTGGTGATCCATGCTTTCCGACGTCTGCCTAGAGCAGACGACGCACCCACAGAAGCGATTATATAAATTTAGGCCGCACGCTGGCAACACGATTCGATCATCACTGAAGCACCGAACAGTGCCGCATCCTTTTTCGCTAGAATTGTTTTCCCACCGATAGTATGCGACAAAATCAACGCAAGAATCTACGCCGTCTCGCGCGCGAACGTGGAGGGTCTATGGGGCAGCCGTTCTCCTATCCCCGCTTTGATGATGATGATAGCGCGACCGTAGCGCCAGCACTAGGTCGATCTCAAGGCCAATAGCGTTTCTCCGCCGCGACCCAAAAGCATCTCGTGCTGCTACACCACCAAGATGCAGCCGCAATCTTTATTTCACACACGAAATGCTGTAATATAAGAAAAAAAAACAAGTGTTTTGGTCCATATACCATTTTAGATTTGTTGAAACGCGAGAATAAGATGCAAGCAGTCGACCATTTGTGTTCGCTTGTGTCGCCTCGGCAAGAGAGGTCTCGTGTACTGACCTTCACCAAGAAGAGTTTGCGCGTTGCAAGCATCAAATTGCCGGTGGCCGTTGCCCACCTTATTGGGTTTACCAAACCGAGTGCAATGTCGTCCCATATTGAAAATCGCCGAATTCTGAGTCAAAGAGGCGTTGTCAGCGGGCAGGGGCGAGGACGAGGCTGGTGTTTACGTTTTGGGCGATGGGTAGGACCAGAGGAGGGCAAGAATGGAGATACCTTAGGTCTGAGCAGCGAGGGGCTCATCAGCTGTGGAGGACTCGGGTTGCGCGGAGCAATTTAGAAGGAAAGAACGGAGCCGGGGGCGGCAGAAGGGATGGAAGAGTAAGAGATGGCTATGGTTAACATATGCTCGCAGTACGATCAAGGATTTACATCATTTCACATAAAAAAGGCAACAATTCGTAACCAAGCAGTCCCAACCAGGCATGCTAACGAAACCATGCGCAAGCACATTTGTACCGTATAAACTCGTGTAAGGGCCGCACTATTTTTTTCCCGATTTTGAGGGCAAATTTTCGAGGTGCGGCCCATACACGGATAAAAAAAATATATCTGTATCCACATTCTGAAATGAACGTACAGTCGGCATCAAACCTGTCTAGAGCGCGGGAACGGTGCGCTCCGGACTGCGCGTGCGACATCTGCCGACGGACACTGGGGCCGAGATAGCGCTCCTCTGAGCATGCGCCGCCATTATGCAGCGCTGGGCAGAGGCTGATGTCTGTGCTGACCCATCGGCAGACTCCACCGACCGCTAGAGGAGCGCTCGGCACCTCCAGTCTACGAAATCAAGGCGCTCGGTGTGGCGGCCCACGCGCTGTGCTGACCCATCGGCAGACTCCACCGACCACTAGAGGAGCGCTCGGCGCCTCCAGTCTACGAAATCAAGGCGCTCGGTGTTTCGGCCCACGCGCCGCCGGCTCCGCATTATCGTGCGTTTTTCTGAGAGGAGTTCAGCCGCTGAACTCGCGCGCTTGCTTCCGCAGTAGCGCGAAACCAATCACGGTGTGCGCGGGAAGCTACGCATTTTCTTGTTTGCGTGTAATGGTTCCTCACCGCTACCAATTCAAGTGCTGGCTATCTCTTTAGCATTTTCTCTTTAAAACCTACAGTGCGATCATCTCACTCCCATCTCTTTTTTGCAAACGACTACGAGACTAATAAATGACCAACCTACATTTTTTTATGTCATCAAAGCAAGCAAAACCTACCCACCTCCTAAGCAATTGGACTCTGAAGAACGGCTGTTTTATGAATACGTTGTTTTGACGCCAGAAAGTGTAAACTTTGTAGCCTAAATTGAAGCCTAATCATTAAGAATAAATCACCAGCATTCCAGTCGAGTGCCTAAAATGAGCCGTATGAAAGAGCTGTAAAATATGAGCGCCTTTTATTTTTCGTATAGATTGAAGTGAAAGTCGCACAAATTACACTGGGAATTGCCGAAAACCTTTGAAGAATTTGCAAGACACTGTACCCGTGGAAAACTTTTGCAGTCGATGCTAAAGGAGAAAGTGTGCCATTCACTTTGCGCCCACTTTAATCATATTTTTGCTTCGCCACACCAAGTTGTCCCCGAGTATAGAGACATTAAAATTTGAATTTTCCTTTTCAGTAATAAGCGTTTCTTTTATAAATCACTGCCCGCTTCCTCCTTATTTATGTGCTAAAACTTTGTAGCGCTTCAAAGGCGCTTCACAGGACCATATACTTTATATCGCCCTACGCTGTACTGAGAGCCAAAGTTACTGGCAGGCAGGTCAAATGGCGCGTCAGTTAGAATCCACGTGGTAGATTCCTCCGACAAACGTATCTTGTGAGGAACATACCACGTGATTCATAAGTAGCCCATGATTGGACCTTACGTCTGCTAGCTTTGGCGTCTATCGAAGGGTAAGGCGGAATATAGTCGTCTTCATCTTGTCCTCATCGCGATGGCCTGTTGTGTTATCAAACCACTGTTGATGTGATACGCAGTTCGGCGTTCACTTTGTAATGCTTGCTGTGGTATCGTCAGAAAATAAAAGCGAATATGTTGTCCAATTGATGACATTGGCGGCGAAAGAGGCGAAGACGACGCTGATATCTTTTCTTCTAACACTTAAAAAAAAAGCATAGAGGGGTGTGTCACAACGTCCTGATATAATCAAACAGAACCAGGGCCGCAGCAGATTCGTAGCATAATCCGGAGCGTAAAGGTTATTACACGATGGCTCCCCGTTTGACACACGATGAGCGAAGAGCTATTGCTTTAATGGGGCGTGCCATATCTCACAGAGCAATATGTCAGTCCACAGGGCGCCCTATGGCTACAGTTAGCAGAGTTCTGCAAGCCTATTACCGAGAGGGCCGCATAGCTGGCCTTCCGCGTGGTGGGCGAGAGAGAACGACATCGACGGAAGAGGACAAGTTGATTGTAGCAGCGTGCGTCGTAGACCCTTTCTTGAGCGCTCGAGAGATTAGGGACGAACTTGAGCTGGAAAATGTCAGCGTCTCTTACCATTCGAAGAAGGCTCCACGAAGCAGGAATCCACAGCAGGATCGCTGCGCAAAAGACTCTCCTAGACGACAGGCACCGCAAACAGCGCATGGAGTTTTCGTCGGTCGTCGAGTCATGGTGCCCGCAGAAGTGGCGCAGTGTGGTGTTTACAGACGAGGCAACATTCTGCACGCGCTGGGACCAGCAGCAGAGGGTGTGGCGCCGATACGCATGTCGGTAAGTTTTCGTAATTGCCCCGAAATTGCGTAGATATTTGCTATACACTTTTGAAATATGGGTTCCTGATTTCAGGACACTTTTTTTAATATATATGTATTGATTGTTGCAATGTTCTTCACGCAGATACGAGGATGGCTATATATGGGACGTGCGTTCAAGCGAGCGCACTTGCGTTCACGTGTGGGGAGCCATCCCTTACAAAAAATTTATATCTGGCCAGATCTGAAGATTTCAGATATGGCCATATCAAAAATTGGCCACATATAACCTGATATGGTATATATGCCAGATATAGCCTCATAACGCCAGATATAGCCTGATACCCCTGGCCAGATATGGAAATCCCAGATCTGGCTAAGTAAGGAAATTCCAGATCTGGCCAGGCATTTCAAAAGTACAAAAGCCTGAAATCAGCACTTTATATCTTTTTATTGTCTACAATTCTCCCAAGTGCCCCGGCCCGCACTCGAGGAGTTATGGAAACGGTGGTCCTTCAGCTCCTTAGTGATCGCTACTTTTGACCAATTCCATGATTACACAGTTTTGAGTGTAATTCGTAGTCACCGTGAACAAGCCTCCCATAGGGCTCAAGTACCTATCATATCACTTTTAAGTTTTTCGTCAATGGCAGCGTTCAGGATATTGTGCATTCTGTCCAAACTTCAACCAGGCTGAGCCGCCGAAATCTCTTACCATATTATCATTCTCGTGATTGTTGTTTTAGCAGGAATTACTTAAAAGCTGAGAAATCACAACAACCGAAACCGGGATTTAGCTCGGATTCCGTGGAGCCGTTTATGACATTTTTAGCGTTTCTAACTTAATATCAGCGTCTTTGAAGTTGTACGAGAATGATAATAATGTAAGAGATATGTCTGCGGCTCACCCAGGTTGAAGGTTGGACGGAATGCACAGTACTGACACTGGCGGGACATTTTAAAAGTGGTATGGCAGGTATTTGGGTTCTGTACAGCACGTGTTCAGGGCGACTCCGAATTACACTCAAATCTGTGTAACCATAGAATTGCTCAAAATTATCGATCACTAGGCAGCTGAAGAAACACTGTCCCTATTCTTCCTCGAGTACAGGCCGAGGCACTTACGGGATTTAGCAAATTGTCTATTCGGGCGTAATGTTAACACTTTGAAATAATTAAGCTACATTTAAATCCTAGCGAAAACTAGCACAAATAACCTTAAACTTACGCTTGTCGAAGCAGAAGTTTGGAATTATTTGTGCTAACATTTAGGTCGCGAACAATAAGTCATTCAGAGTTTTCTAACAAAGAATTTTTTTTACTTGTTTTAACTTTTTAATATATTGAAAACCGGCCGCCAGATAAGTCTGTATATACGCCAGATAAGTCTGTATATACGCCATATCAGGCTGTATATATGCCAGATAAGACTGTATATACGCCAGATAAGTCTGTATATACGCCATATCAGGCTGTATATACGCCAGATAAGTCTGTATATACGCCAGATAAGACTGTATATAGGCCGTATATAATCATATAATGTTTGATATGGCCAGATATAAGATTTCCATACGGGATCAGCCACGACGGCCTCGGTCCCCTGCACAGAATATGTGGACGAATGACGGCAGAAACCTATTCGGATATCGTGGAGGAAGTCATGCTACCATATGTCTTGGATGGGCCTTTCGCAGATGGCGTGTTTCTACTACAGCGGGACGGTGCACCTATCCACACCGCGAGATCCGTCACCAACCTCCTCGACAGCTTGGGAATCATGAGGCTCGACTGGCCAGCGAGGTCTCCAGACTTTAATATAATTGAAAATGTCAGGGGTAAGATGAAAAAAACTCTGTCTAAGAAGCGAGGGCTTGCAACGGCGACCTCAGAACAACTATGGAAAGCCTTGAAGCTCGAATGGGAAAACTTGCGCCAAGATCGACACTTCGTTGACGCATTGTTTGACTCGCTTCCTACGAGGATCGCCAGCCTGAAAGCGGCTCAAGGCGGCCCTATCCGCTACTGACAAACGTGCCACATCCATGCTTCAGCATGAACACGTGAAATTATTTTCTTTCGAGATCTGTTTCTTTCTTTTCCTTCATCACGTTTTTTTTTTTTTTTTTGCTTTAAATCAAAGCCAAATGAAATAAAATATTTGCGTGAAACCCCAAGCGTCTTGTGACATGCTAAATATTGGAAGGTTCATTCAGACATCAAGAATTTCAATTGGTATAGCTTCATAAGGAGCTTGGTGCAGCTTGCAGAAGTGGCAGGAAGATTTAAACAACGGAATAATTTTTGTGTCCGACCAACATTTATTACCACGGAATCACAAGCCGCTGTTGTGTTTTTGGGTGTTTTTGGGTTCCACCCAGGCCAGAAACTATACAACACCCGTGTTTTTATTGTGAACGTAAGCTATCGAAAATGCTAAAGAGATAGCCAGCACTTGAATTGGTAGCGGTGAGGAACCATTACACGCAAACAAGAAAAAGCGTAGCTTCCCGCGCACACCGTGATTGGTTTCGCGCTACTGCGGAAGCAAGCGCGCGAGTTCAGCGGCTGATCTCCTCTCAGAAAAACGCACGATAATGCGGAGCCGGCGGCGCGTGGGCCGCCACACCGAGCGCCTTGATTTCGTAGACTGGAGGCGCCGAGCGCTCCTCTAGCGGTCGGTGGAGTCTGCCGATGGGTCTGCCCAGCGCTGCATAATGGCGGCGCATGCTCAGAGGAGCGCTATCTCGGCCCCAGTGTCCGTCGGCAGATGTCGCACGCGCAGTCCGGAGCGCACCGTTCCCGCGCTCTAGACAGGTTTGATGCCGACTGTACATGAGCGCGCTCGGCTGCACTGGTCGGAAACGCCTTCACTCCAGAATCCGGACTCAGTCATTAGTCGGATTTAATTAGTTTACAACTAGACATACTGCGCAATACGCCTTTTTTTTTTTCTTTTTTGTGCCGTACTTGATAGCATGCGCAGCAACTTTCGACTTGAATCTTGTATGACTGTTGAAGTGGTACTTGCCCATAGCTCGCAGTTTCCGTGAAAAGGCAGACAAATCACAACACTTTGACACAAATCGAAGAACAAAAGGAACCTGAGTGCACGCGCAAGTTGAACCCGCTGAATCTCCATTCCACGCACTTGCCATGGAACCTGACACTAACATATCCTTTATCTTTTCTCAATGACCTGCGGCAACATAAATGCATCCCGACAGTGCGGCCGACCACGACCGAGGTTGACAGCCATTTTGCACATTTCGCCATGCGGTGATACGGATGAGTGGAGAGCAAATATCGGGATATGGACGCGTGCCGCTACGTGCTCGAGTGGTGGCTGGCGCCACCTAGCAAAATACAGTATAGACCACTTACAACGTAACCGCTTATAGTGCAGGACCGGGTATAACGCGGTTTTTTTAAACCACCGGTTCGCCTCCCATAGAACTCCATGTAATTACATACCGCTTAAAACGCAGGCGCGCGAAGGGAAATACCGGTTATAGTGCGGTTTCTGGCACAGCCTGCCGACCGCGCCGACGACCGGAGCAGCGAGCACGCTTGCCTGTGCGACACTAGATAACGGCGCTGACGGCGCGAGCCGCAAGCGTTGCGCAAGCGGCACTCGCGGGGCAAGGAGGGTGCTCGAAGAAGCGGGAGAAGCGAAGAGAGAGGCTTCAGTTGCCCTAGCGACGGAGGCACGCACGCACGTGTCGTTCACATGCGTGCGTCCCTCCGCTGCGTTGGAAACCAACAACCGCAACGACAGACCAATAGCAGGTCGAGGAGAAGTGTTCGCGCGCGTTGCATGCCCGTCGCGGGCCGGCTGCTTCTATCCGCGAACATGGCGTCGGTTGTGATCAACGTTGTGATCGTCGTCGTAGACGGCGTTCATCTCATCGTTCCGCGCAAAAGCGCTATCCTTGACTGTGAATTTTCGTTGTGTGTCGCTATGATAACCCAGCACGTACTGGAAGGGAAGATCCACCTACTCGAGCGGCGATGTCGTGGCGGCGCTCTCAAGACGGCAGAAACGCCCGTGTCGTCGTGTTTGTTTACTTCGACTACAGTGGTGATTTCTAAGCATTTGTGTCCTCGAACATCGCCCGGATTTCTTTTTTGGCGCATTTCATGCGTGTGCTCAAGTTCAAGGTATTACTGGCGCGTACCGTATGAAGGATCCGAATTTTCCCGCGTTTTCATCTCCGGAGAAAAGTGATTAGGGTTAGCAATCCTGAACGCTCGCAACATCCGTCCGCAACCCGCGACGCCGCTAAGAGGCTGCGCCAGGCAAAGGCCGCTCATTTCTTTCAAAATGTGTGACACACTTGAGAGAGAAGTGTACTAGTCTGGTGAAATAAAGACTTTCCTCAAACTAAGCTTTATTTTTCATCTAACATAAAATAAAGTCTTTTACAAAGGTAAGTTGTCACATGGCATGTATTTTGGCCTGAACAATTGATGTTTTGGTTATAACGCGGTACCGCTTATAGTGCGGATTTTCGCGACTCCCGCGACATACGTTATATGCGGTCTACACTGTATATTCACAGAAGCATGGCATTACAGACAAGGGGGTGCGGCGCATACGCGAATATTTCTGAAAAAAAAAAAACTTTTTTTTCAATACTTTGTTTTAAATACAGGGGTGCGGCCCTTACATGGGTGCGGCCCTTACATGGGTGCGGCCCTTACGCGCAATTATACGGTATAAACAGGGTGTCTAGCAAATTATTATTTTGAAATTCCCTGACTTTTCCACCTTTTCCCTGTCAATTTCTGGTGAAATTCCCTGACCACAGTAGAGACGGTTAAATATATAAGATCATTACAACACAAGACACCGGGCATTGAGCACTGAAAGGATCATTTTGCATGGGCTTAGTAATTCAACTTGCATATTCCGAAATAAGTTTGTTCATTCTGGATTAAACAAGCACTTTCTTGCCTCTTGCCACCAACATTGTCAGTGAAGAGGCCACTTCCGGAAACACAATGAAAGCACGGCGCTCAACCACACACGACAATAACCGACTGGAAGCATGGCCGCCAGATGCACACTTTCGGATACGTTCGGCTTAAGGATTGGATTGGCGTCTGCGGCTTTCCCATTTCTTACTAAATCTAGTAGCTCTAACTGGATCTAGTTTATTACCATGCCCTCAATCCAATCCAATCCAAGGCAAGGCTTGGATTGGATTTGTCGGCTGCCCTCTTTGCATCAGGTAGCACACTCTAAATTGGGTGAGCAGAGCCCGCACTCCGCTCTAAGAATTTATTGCCTATTTTTCTGCCCCCAAGTTCTCAAGTCTTTGCTCAGGGCACTCGATGGCGTTTCGAGCTCGTTTTCCCTGACAGGGCTCGCTTTTTGACAATATCCCTGACAATTCCCCGATTTTTCCCGGTAATTGAAATTTCCCCGACAATTCACGGCTTTCCCAGTTTTCCCGGTCGCTAGACACCCTGATAAAACAGTGTCACGCTTCTGAACATGGGCATGTGGAACAAGGTAATTAGTTACACTTGTTAATCTTCGATAGTGTGCTTAAAATGCAGGTAAAACTGTTAAAACTGCGCTGCGTTAGGATTGTCGTTCCCTAGAGCCGGAAACCTAGATTGGATTGTGATGGCGAAATTGGCCAAGCAAACCCCACTGGATTCCCGCAGTTGCCAGAAGAAAACAAAAACTTTCCCCAAACCAAATTCGTTCGCAGATCGCTTTGGTGCAATATTTCCCCTTTGGGCGCAGCAAGGCACAGGCAAGCGGGAATTTATCAAAATGGCGCAACTGGACCACCCCTGCATGATCAACCCACTGCATATTGTAGCGAAGCTGATGTCGTGGAAAAGAAGACAACGAGGAGAACAACACGGAGTGCTCGCGCCAGTTGGAAGCCTCCGAGCAAAGCAAGCGGACGTCCAGTAAATGAACAGCTTGTTAGCGGTAATCGCTACATTTGGTGTCAGAAGTGGAGCTCCGTTCCGGCCGACGTTTTCCCCGAAACATGGAATCCACTTCCCAAGGTGAACACACCGCAAGTGTCAGCGCCGGAAATCTGGCTGCCTCGGACCCACCAGCTTCCCAACTCGTAGCCCTTATAACCAACCACCTCCAGCATGCCGAAGCCTCTTACGCACGGCGGGAGAGTCAGCTTCTGCAAAGCGCAACCTCTTCCTTTCGGGAATTGACAGAATCTCTCACCCAACGCCTCCAGCGTCTAGAGGACCGATTGCCTGACCCCATGGAGCCCCGTGTCGTTGACGCTCCAGCCCAAACCCCCTTGGGGCGCCAGAGCCTGCGACTGAAACCATCCACATACAACGGTACCGCTCCTTGGCCCTCCTACATATCGCAATTTAACCTCATCGCTGACGCGAACCATTGGTCAGAGGCCCAAAAGGCTCAAGCCTTGGCCGCCCATCTCGCCGGACCAGCATTTGACCCTATTGCATCATTTGGCACCTGAAAAACGTCAATCCTACCAGGCTTTGATCGCGGCATTGGACGAGCGCTTTGGGGAAGGGCCGCTTCGGTTCCTTCATCATGCACAACTTCGCAACCGTCGTCAGTCTGCGCTGGAGACCATCTCCGACCTCGCGGATGACATTGAACGCCTCGCACGTCTTGCGTTCCCAGGCTGCCCAGAGGACACGGTGGAGGCTGTCGCTACCATGGCATTTATCGACGCCATCTCTTCTGTTGAGGTACAGGATGCGGTTCGCCTTGCACGCCCTAAGACTCTGCGGGTAGCACACACTTGTGCCTTGGAGGTACAGGCTGCCCGACAGGCATCTCGATCCACGCGTGTAGAGTCCTTCATGCAACCGCAAACTCCAGCTATAAAGACGCCAACACCTCCAGCTCCAATTTGCTGGAATTGCCACCAGCAAGGTCACACGCGGTCGCAGTGCCGAAACCATGACCTTGACTCTGGTAGCCGGACCTCAACGACAATGGCTCCAAAAAGAATTACGTCAACTCGCGTCTTGGCTTCATCTTTGACTTCCATCTACCTCCAAGGCGTCGTAGACGGGGTACCAGTGCGTGCACTTGTCGATACCGGCGCAACAACCTCTGTAATCCGGCCAGAAGTTCTGGTGAAAGCAAACCGAGTTGTCCCAGCAAACTCCGGTGGCTATGCTCTACAGACCGCAACAGGGGAGACGGTAGCTGTACTCGGCTACACTACCGTGCCTTTCACCGTGGGAAGCCTTCAAGCTGCTTTGCCCGTTGTCGTCGCGGCTGTCGAGGAGAAGTGCATTCTTGGCGTTGACTTTCTCAAAGCACACAAATGCGTGCTTGACTTCAATGCCGGATTGCTGCACTTGGGAACCGACTCGTTTCCCCTGGGTGCTGCCACAGTGACGGTTCTTGGCGACAGTGGACTCCCAATAAATGCCGAGTTCCCGTGTCCGTGTCTCCACGTATTACAAACCAAGTTGGACCCACACATGTTACCTCTCTACGAGGGCGCGACTGTTGGCCTCGTAGAGCGGGTAAGCTTCATCAGCTACTTAAAAGATTTACAAAGCTTTTCAGCACGGGAGACAGTGATATGGGCTTGTCATCAGCAGCAACACACCACATTGTGACAGGACAGGCTACCCCTGTACGACAGTCACCTTGACAAGTTCCCCTTGCACAGCAGTCATCTGTTAACGACATGATAAAGACCATGCTACAGCAGGGCGTGATTGAACCCGCGTGTTCCCCTTGGTCTTCACCAGTCACACTGGTGAAGAAAAAGGACGGGTCAGCACGTTTTTGCGTGGATATTATCGACGACTTAATGATGTCACCAAAAAGGACTCCTTTCCTTTGCCTCGAACTGACGATATCTTGGACGCTCTCGCAGGCAGCGAGTGGTTTTCTACGCTTGACCTTAAGAGTGGATATTGGCAGGTTCCCGTACACCCGGATGACCGAGAAAAGACTGCCTTCACTACAGGTCATGGCTCATTTCAATTCCGAGTAATGCCATTCGGGCTCTGCAACGCCCCGGCTACATTCCAGAGACTAATGGAATCTGTGCTGCATGGTCTCATAGGCACAGTTTGTCTTGTATACCTCGACGACATTGTGGTATTGGGCAAGACATTTTCCGATCACCTGGCGAACCTCGAGCTTGTGCTTGCACGACTTCAAAAGGCAAACCAAAAGCTTACTCCAAAGAAATGTTCGCTGTGCACAAAGCAGGTTGAGTACCTCGGGCACATCATTTCGACGGACGGAGTTTCCACAGATCCTCGGAAACTCTCTGCTATTGCCGAGTGGCCAACCCCAAGATCCACCGCTGACGTTCAAAGCTTCATTGGGCTGGCATCCTACTACCGAAGATTCGTCCCTAGTTTCGCCCACATCACCAAGCCTTTGTATATCCTGACAGAAAAGAAAGCTCCGTTTGTGTGGTCCCCAGAATGCCAACTGGCCTTCGAGACACTCAAAACGGCCCTCACATCTCCACCAACTCTTGCCTTCCCAAAAGACACAACACCATTCATCCTTGACACCGACGCTAGCGCCTCGGCAGCCGGTGCTGTACTATCGCAACAACAAGATGGGCATGAGCGAGTCATTGCGTATTATAGTAAGGTTTTTACGAAGCCAGAACGCAACTACTGCACCACCCGACGCGAACTTTTGGCCATCATCAAGGCCATAACCCATTTCCATCATTATCTTCTGGGACGGAAATTCATTATCCGAACCGACCACGCATCATTGACTTGGATGTTGAGTTTTAAAACCCCTGATGGAGAGGTCGCCCAAAGGCTGGAACGCCTTCACCAATACAACTTCGAGATACAGCATCGCCCCGGCTCACACCACACCAATGCCGACGGCCTTTCGCGTCGACCATGCGGTGAGAAGTCGTGCAAGCAGTGCACAAGCATTGAAAAACGCAGCTGCATCTCACTCAAAACAATTCCTTGTGGCAACGAAATGTGGACACCGGAAAGTCTTCGGGCAGCTCAACTTGACGATCCAGACATCGGCCTGCTTATACAATGGAAAACGAAGAATAGACGACCTCAAGGCAAGGAGGTATCCAGCTTATCTCCTATTCTTAAGGGCTACTTGGTGCAATGGGACTCTTTGTACCTTCGCGACAACGTTCTCCATCGACGCTGGGAGTCCGCTGCGGGTGGCTCTGTCGTCTGGCAACTGGTACTGCCACACACACACTGCTCCCACGCATTTCAACAACTGCACAGTAGTCCAGAAGGAGGACACTTCGGCGTGAATCGCACGATAAAGAAGATTCGCCAACGTTTCTACTGGCTGCAGTGCCACAGTGACGTGAAGCAGTGGTGTCGACAGTGCGACATGTGCGCCTCCCGTAAAGGACCTCACGCCAAACAGCGAGCACCGCTTCAAGAGCATGTGACGGGGGCGCCTTTTGAGCGCGTTGGCATTGACGTGCTAGGCCCACTTCCCCGATCCAAATTTGGTAACAGGTTTTTGCTAGTCATTGTTGACTACTTTACAAAGTGGCCGGAGGTTATTCCAATTCCAAACCAGACCACCCCTGAAATTGCTGACGCACTGGTGAAGAATTGGATCACCAGGTACGGGGCGCCCCTGAGCATTCACTCGGATCAAGGCAGGAGCTTTGGATCTCACGTATTTCAAGGAGAAGTTTGCAAGATCTTCAACATCGCCAAGACGAGGACCACACCTTTCCACCCGCAGTCAAACGGCTTGGTAGAAAGAATGAACCGAACCATCTTACAACATCTGTCGATATTTGTAAATGATCATCAAGATGACTGGGACAGCATCGTGCACCTATTTTTGTACGCATACCGTACAGCAGCTCACGAGGTCACCGGTTACACGCCAGCGATGATGCTGCTTGGCCATGACCTTCGTATGCCCTGTGAACTAACCATCCCACGAGCATCAGAACCGGCCACAGACCCTGTGTCTTTCGTGAGCAAACTGAGAACAAATCTCGAGCGAATGCACGCATTTGCTCGACAACGGCTGTCAAGCGGCCTCGCTCGCATGAAGAGCCAGTATGACGCACACGTCACATCACGCCCTTTTTCACCAGGCGACAGGGTATGGTTGTATAACCCGGTTCGGAAGCGAGGACTGTCCCCAAAGCTTCAGCGTCACTGGCAAGGACCTTTTACAATCGTGAAACGGCTCAGTGACGTGGTCTATCGCATACGTCAAAACGATCGATCCCGGGCTCTCGTGGTTCACCGTGATCGACTGTCGTTGTATGAAGGACTTGGTTAAACTTGGATAAAATTCCAGAAGACGGGAGGGGGATAATGTAGCGAAGCTGATGTCGCGGAAAAGAAGACAACAAGGAGAACAACACGGAGTGCTCGCGCCAGTTGGAAGCCTCCGAGCAAAGCAAGCGGACGTCCAGTAAATGAACAGCTTGTTAGCGGTAATCGCTACAATATGCACTGGTCCAAACCTACTCGCCCGATGAACAAGATGAGGGGCTTTTGGTTTCCGACATTTATCGAGAACACCGGTAAACATACTCTAAATCTATATTTTTTTGTGGATTGGCAGGAAAACACTAGACTTGAAAGACCTAACTATTCTTTTTTACATATTTACTTTTTACTCCAAATGAGAGATCACTATCAAGTGGCAAACACGCGAGGCAGAGGTTCAGGCAGATCACTTCTATTGAAATGAGTAGCGAAAACGGGCATCACCTGCCAGTGAAAGTGCAAAGTACGGGAAGCGGAAGTAGAAAGTCACAAATACTACCCGAAATTTCTTTTTTGCCCGTTTGCGCACCCTTTCACCCTTTTACGTGCTGGAGTTGCAACTACGAGGAACTGACACCAATTGAAAAGGCCAACATCTTGCCAGGTAAATAACTGCCAGTTCGTCGTGTCGAATCCCAACGCAAGCATAAGAATGTGCTCATGCCGAGGTCCCTTCAGCTCACCATGCAAGCGTGACGAGCCTCGCCGACACTGGGATCCAATTCCAAGACGCGCTGGTAGTCTTTGAGCGAGTCATCCAAGTTGTCCAGTTCTTTGTGAAGCTGGGCCCTCTTCAGCACAGGTTTCAGGTAGGTGGGGTTCAGCTCAATGGCTGGCAACAAACAGCAGTGTTAAAAAAAAATTAAAAAGAAAAAGGAAATTTTTTTTTCCTTTTAAAAAGTGTGATTTGGGGTTTTAGTGTTTTATTATTTTTAAACTTTCATGCATACTCAAACAAAAACAGGACCGGATATAATCACAAATTTGGTGAGAAACGCTCCTGCAGGCGACCCAAAAAGGCATCAAATTGGAACCATTTTCGCGCGCGCCGTTTTTCCAACTGTGTTGTCACCTACCATCGCTTTTATTTTCGGTAGAAGGCCTAGCAGTCTTCTCTCCATCGCATTCTTTGGCAGTTTCTAGAGGCTCCTGTGCATTGAACCAACTGGCATCCTTATTTGGGATAATCACCTGATTGGGCCTCGCACTACTTATGTCACCTATGCTTAGCAATTTTCTTTGTGTACTCCTAATAATAAGAATAAAAAAATCCTTTTGACATTCAAAATTGACTAGATTCAACGCCGCAAGACAATCGAAAATGTCAGATTCATGCCACCACCGCTAAGGTATGCGTCTTTTACCTTTTTCTTTTTTTTTTTTGAAATTAGTGATAAGGCGTCTCTTGGCTCACGCTCTTAGCATCTCAGTTTTGACCTCTGCTTTGATGGCATTCAAATTCTTGTTGTTTCTTTGCGTTTTCCTAATGATTGCGTTCCGCACCAGAGCAGGCACGCTTCTATATACTGTAAACAACTTCATTTTCGCAAATCACCTACAATTCACGAAAAATAGGTCCCGCAAACAAGTCCGGTAAAATGTAAACACATTGAAACCTATATTGAGATCCCACCGCGTCGCGAAAATTAGAACCCGCAAATTATTCCAAAACTAAAGCTTTGACTTAAATCGAGAAATATTGAGCCCGCAAAAAATAAGCCATTTGCAGTATACAACAGTTTTAGACACTCAAGTTTGTGCCACCCAAAACAAGTCCTAACAAGTCCCTTTTTGGTAGCATCCCCTAGGCAAAACAGGAGGCCTACTTCTCACAAAAAATAACCAAAATATATTTTCCCTGCCATGAAAGAATGTTCTTGCACATCTACAGTAATATTAAAAGGAGTTTTTCTCCTTTGGCAATTTTGGGTCATCTGTGCAATTTGTGCCTAATATTGTCCTTTGACCACCAAATTTGGCAAGCATATCCTTTAGGATACATAGAATGCAACTATTAAGTTGGTCACAATGGTTTCATTTATAGTTAAGAAAATTTTAAGAAATATTTTGTTGGCCCTTTAAAAATGGCATTTTTGTGATTTTTGTTGTTCATTGCACTCAGTGGTTCACAAAAAACAGATCAGCTTATTTTATGTAATTTCATTAGATTTTTTATGTCCTAGGGTGCCTACATGTTTCCGCCGCTCCGCTGTTTAGGGTGGTGACAACGTTTGTGATACCTGTTGCCAACAAACCAGTGTAGCCTACCTCGTTACCATGGCAAACTCCGCTGTTTTCGTCAACCATTTGGTCACACTCGCCGATCGTGCGCTCGGACTACGCCGCTGATCCTCGTTGGGGCTAGGGAGCGCTCACCGCTCTCGTTCCGACAGCGAGGTTTCAGCGTTCAATGCCGGTCTGTTGCGTTCCATTTTGTCGCGGGAACTCGCGTTTCGATAAAGGCAACGCACATTTCCTGCTCGCAACTTCAAAATATGAAACACCCGAATAAAGAGAGTGACAGCCTCCGACTCCTCTTATGAACAGAAACGGAAGTGGCCTCAAAGTGTTGCCGGTGTGTCAAAACTACAGAAACTCAACGTTGTGTATGTTTAGCGAAATAAGAAGTGGGAAAAAATGGCGGTGCGAGAGGATCTGGGTAAGGTTAATAAGAACTTGGCGCCACCCTAAAGCGGAGTGGAAACATGTAGGCGCCCTATTATGTCCCACATGTGAACACAAAAACACAATTTTTTTTGTTTTGTGCATGGGCATAAAAAAATTAGCTACTTCAACAAACGCCCGACGTGCAACATAGAGATAACAGCAAGTTATCCCCTATCGCCCGCACCGACAAACTCGACTACCACCATGACTGAAGCCTGTCTTCATCTCACCCTGCCACAAGTGCTCATGTATCCTAATGCTTTTTTAATTTCAATGTTCACGTTACATCTGTGTTATGCTACTGATGACTTATCATGCTGTTCAATTTATGATGGTTCGTTTATTGGCTTTACTACTTTGTTACTGTGTACTTATGAATCTATTCAACTCATGATGTTTCATTCTTTCTGTACTACCAGTGTTCGAGTGTTGCCTTGGCATCCGTACAGACGGCTAGCAAGTCCTTAAATAAATAAACATGAAGGAGATTAATCCCTGTAAATAGCAAAATTTTAATTCTATTGTGAATATGAAAAACAAAAAAAAAAATTGCTCTTTTTTCCTGTGGCACGTACTTTCTTAATCTGTCAGCCCTGAATGTTCTTTAAAGTGGCAGTGCAACAATTTTCGGACTTTGGCCAATTCACTGCGGGAAACTCAAAGGGACGACCAGGTGGATGCCGGCGGTGTTGCTGGGATGTCGTCGGGGGCTCCAGCGCTCCCTCTGCGACTGTTCCAAGGCCCAGTTTGGACACAACAGGGCACCCAGCATTGCCCAAGTGGAGACAAGAGAGAGAATGTAGGTCCAGACACTTCAGGGAACAAACCCAGTTCGCCTCAGGGAAGACGGTGGGGGAGGGTACCGGCAGAGGGGGTGGTTTAGTTCACTTTGAATAGATAACGCCACGAAAAGTTGCACTTCCCCAGACATGACACTGTGCCTCCCACGACCGCCACCCACAGCTACAGATCTGGAAATAATTTGGTTTTTATTATGAGATTACGCAGCAGAAGTATTTTGAGGGAAGGTAGCGTGTTTTCTCTCACTTGTATTATGATAAATATAAAAAATACAAGCTACAAGTTTGAAAATTGTTGCACTGCCTCTTAAATGAATGACCGTGCGTTGTCAAAACTGCCTCTGCCCCTGTGTTTTCAAGAAAATAAAAATAAATACAATTCTTACCTCTTGTGCAATCCTTTACTGCAAACTTGTTTTTCTCCTTCGAAAGCCGAGAAAAGAAAAAGGTCAATCAGATCTTGCAGTAGCATTGTGAAACGTTTGCATTCAGGCCGAGAATGCGAAGGGGGAAAGAAAAATCTTCACCTTCCGATGCTCAAAGCATTTTAGTAGGGCCAGACAGGGTGGTGCTAATGGTAATAGACAATGTGCAGGTCATTTTTCTACATGATCCCATTTCACAAAGTGCCATCTGCATGATGCAATGGACATGTGCCACATCATTCCCCACTTCAGGCACTGCGCGGGACATACCTACTAGAGATGTTGCGAACCAACCAAGGTTTCACTTCAAAAATTTCCGCAATCCTCGCCAGGGTTTAAATTCACAATGTTTGAAGGTTTGAGTCGACTGTTTCAACCTTTTCAAGATAGCCAAACTCCAAGGCTTCATACTGGTTTGCAATTCAAGTTCATAGAGTTTAAAATTTTCTAACCTTATACAGATCTTAGCTTGACGGTTTCACATCTCAAGTTGTCGTGAATTCAAAATTTGAGCTTAAAACCTCGGAAAATAGCCTACAGAGCTAAAAAAAAAAGAATACAAACACTACACCTAAAATGTCTCGATAGTCAAATCGGTGCTTGACAATGGGACTGTTGGTTCAAAGAACTCATTGTAGTATGTGTTTTGTCTTTTTTTAGACATAGTCAAAAGAAAGTGGGTTTTGCAATATTTTTCAGGACAGGGGTCACAGACACGCGGCACATCAGCTATCTATTTGCTTCCGTTTCAACTATCATGTCTTCGTTGCTCCACTTGTTGGTGATGTGTGCAAATATCCCCTCGATTATGAGAATGGGCAATATACAGGCACTGAGATAAACATCCTGCTTCCTTACAAATTAATGCCAATCTCACACAACTATGACAAAATGTGATGTTTACAAGCAATAAAAGAATACTCAGGCATTTCATTGAGGTAGAGAGGCGTTGATTTATGTAAAGCATTTTTCGCGAGCTTTCAACGCTGTCCCGGCAACTAACTCGGGTCCCCTAAAAGCATCTCCTGCAGGTGCAGCCTACCAGGCAAGAGGGACGCCCAAGTTGCGCTACATACATCTGAGATGGAAGCATCATTTGGTTTTGTAATAAACCTTCACCATTTCCCTTAAAATCGGTATTACACGAGGGAAGCAGCTGTTTGCACCCAAGACATTATTTGTCATGCAGTGTGCACACTCGTATGACTGCGCATTGACTTGAGCCATCAAAGCATTTCAACGACCTAGGAATCTTGGATATGGTTCGTGTAAAACATTTGCAGCTTTGAAAGTTTAAAAGTTACCAAATTTCTCAATAAAAAGACATGACAATTTGAATTAAGCTAAAAAGGAATCAACTCCCAGCATTTTAGGGTTGGGAAATGAGAAGAGAGCTATTCTAGGTAGCAAATGGCTTTGAGATAACATAACCATTGCCACTCCTACACATACAGGTGTAGGAGTAAGGTCAAGGGAGGGGGGCACAAAGGCTTTCTACTGGGGCTTGCTGTCCCACAGAGCCACAAGGTTGTGAAACAGTATCAAATTTTGTGCCCTGCAGTCAAGTGAACACCCTATCTGACCTGGAAACTAATCTCTAGAATGATCAATTCAAAGTAAATTTTATAGCATGCCACAAAGACGTAGGTAAGACCCAAATCCTAGAACACCTACAAAACTTTCCTTTCGAATGAGAGAAACTAAGTGATTTTGTGCAGCTCTGCTGTTTTGCTGCCTCAATGTCTTGTAGCCCAGGCGAAAATTTTCAACTGGGACCAGTTGGTCCCAGTTGCAACTGGTTTATGGAACAATTCCCAGTTGCAACTGGTCCCAGTTGGAGTCGTCCAACTGGGTCCAGTTGGTCCCAGTTGCAACTGGGTTATGGTACAATTCCCAGTTGGAGTTGGTCCCAGTTACAACTGGTCCCAGTTGGAGTTGGTACCAACTCCAGCAACAATGAAACACGGCACAAAATGGAAGGTTGACAAGACTTTATTGTCAAAAACTTGGAGAATGAAACTAAATAGGTTCGGTGACGTACACGCTCCGGGTTTAGCCACTTGCTTGCGACGGTTGAATCACTTTTTCAGAGGTGATATTCATGAGATGAAGGAAGATCGGCCGCTGGCGTCTGTTAGTGAAGACGTCCTCAGCTTCTCTTCCCATCGCGTGAAGAAAGGTGCTCACCCGTGATCCTGCGTTGCGCAGGTGAAGTCCTGATAAGATGCGGTAGCGCTCCCACCTTGCAATCTCTGTCACAACAGTCGAACATTTTCGAGGTAGACCTCCCGCCATTTTCACCATTGTGCTCTCCGCGGCGTGTTCTCTTCCGTCCGGTCCATGTGCGTCCGGTCTTTCCTGGGTGCCCTCCGATCGCTGAACTGCATCTTTCCATCCTCAAAGTTCACCGCCGCCACCTTGGTGTGTGTACAGTTAGGTCCAAAGAAGCGCAGCTGTAGTTCTGACATTTTCATAACGACGCCAACTTGGGCGATGGCGACCCTTCTCTACCGCGTCCGTCCGACTCCGGATGGATGGATGGATGAATACGGCTGAGCCCTTTGGATCGGGCGGTAGCTTACGCCACCTAGCCATTTTGTTTTACCATTTAAGCTTGGAATATTTAAATGTGAAATCTATATTCACTCCGCAGTGCAAAGAAAGTGAGGCTATGAAACCCCCTTGCCATCAGTGGATAAGAATCCGGCGTCAGCATAGGCAGCGCCATCTGTCGACAGCGCGTACCACTAATCCGCACCCGCGTGCCACGGCGGCCGGCTAGCTCTGATTAGTCAAAAGATAAATTTATTTATTAAAAGAAAAAAAAAATAATGTGGGTATTTAAATAAATGTTTTAATATATTTTAATAATGCACTAAATGTTCATTTAGGTGAACACATTTTGTCACTAATTATATTTTCCAATTGAAAAATTATTTAGTTAATTAAAATGTTTATATTATTTTTATAAATATATAAATGTACCCCAGTAATTAAAAATTCTATATTTGTATAAATCTAAAAATATTAGTGTTTTTAGTTTTCTTCATTAGCAAAGGTCAATACACCCCCAACTTGTCCAAATTGTTGCCCAGTGTGAACTGGGAACGGGAAAGGCATTTGAAGTCCGACTGGGAATCGCTCCAACCAGTTACTTTCCTAACTGGTTCCAGTTCACTCCATTCCCAACTGGGAGTCAAACCAGTTGACTCCCAACTGGGAAAGGTTCAAACCAGTTGACCCCTCAGCTGGCCCCAGTTGGACTCCTATTGGTCCCAGTTGATTCCCAGTTGGGACCAGTTAGTCCCAGTTGATTCCCAGTTGGGACCAGTTAGTCCCAGTTGAAACCAGTTGAGGTGCCAACTGGTCCCAGTTAGAAATTTTCGCCTGGGAGGTGGTCAAGGATGCATGAAGGTGTGCCCAAGAGCTTCTGTAATTGATTGCCACCATCAAATTATGATGGGAGATATTATTATTAGCCAAATCCTCTCAAATCAAGGATTCTTACAACAAAAGAATGAGCATACGAGAGAAAAAAAAAGGGGGGAAATTAAGCTCCACTTTATATTCACCGATAGGATAAGAATGGCAGGGAGGTCTTTCGGTTGTGCTTCCTCGAGCGTGGGCTCCTTACCTTCGATAACACTCTGGTGTCTTGCGAGTTTCATGCGTGCATGCATAGCCAAAGCACAATGAACATGAATGCTGGAGAATAGGCATGTGAAAGGTACGCCCTGCTCTTCTTGTCAGTGACTGTGGACCATTCTAATCTGTTGCTAATCTTTCCAGCAGTTACAGAGGCCTAGCAGATGGGTAGAACACCACGCTTATGATGCTAGCTCCTCTCTTCCTCGGCTCATTGAAAAAAGCTGCTGCTAATCTATGACGAGTGGTGCAACCGGGGAGGCGTGGTCAGAAGACATTATTTCCCATAGCCTCCTGCTACCCGAGAGAAACAATTTCATTTTCAGTAAAGACAGATGTTTACAAGAAATGGACCTTTTGTAGAAACATCGGTTCGAGAGCAAAGGGTTCCAGTACCCTCTCTCTCTTCCTTCTGGCCGAGCAGAGAGGGAAGATGGTTTCCTTGTGTCGACTTTGGGGCGGAAGATTACCCACGATGGGGGCAAAGGCGATTTTCGGGGAGCCGTATCTAGGTCACAGCGCCTCAATGGGTGAACAAGATGTAGCTGACGTTTTGGGTGTGGAATGGGTGGGAGAGGCCTTGCGCACGCCTTGTTTTCTCGCCGCTTAGCCTTGAACCCAGTCGCGTGTCTAGGTGGCAGCACATATTCGCCGAGAGGTCCATTGAGTGTTTTGCCACACCAGGTGTGGGCACTGTGCAGAAACCAGATTTGCATCAAGTGAAGCTGCGTCATGCAAACACAGCGCTACTGCAGGGGCACGATGTCAGGGCCACGTGTTGGTGCATGGATGTCACAAAGAAGCCGTACAGTCATGCCTCATAGTTATGGACCCCGTTATTATGAACACACTGCCATTTGCAGCTCCAGCCCGGAGAACAAGAACGGCAGGCCAGGCGGCGAGGAGCGTCAGGCACGGCGTTGCCATTACCGCAGGGTTCCATTTGGCATGCTTGTGCATTGTGCAGTTATAACGGAAAAAGCAAGTGCGTTAAAGCATATAATAGCTGCGTTCAATTTACCTGCACCGGTGCAGTAAACTGTAGGGCGGTGTACTTCCCGCCGTATCTCAATACACATAATGGAAGTACACTGCCCTACAGTTTTCTGCACCGGTACAGAAGGCGAAGGTAAATCGAATGAGGCAATTGGTGTGTTCCGCCCTGCAATAGCTTTGCCCGAAAGAATCGGGATGTCCGATTTGACATTTCGTAGGTTGTATGCAGCAAATTGAGCTCAATCCTTGCACAACTTGAGCACACAAACTCCCGCTGGCAGTGCACGGCTCTTGTGTACAATTTACAAAAAGTTCCTATTCTTTCTCTAATGCAGGGGAGAACTGCACGGGCAGCGGTCTTTCGAGCGATAGATGTCGGGCAATGGCTTTGCCTTTTACGCATTGGAAAGCCCTTTGCTCTAAACCCTTTCAAAAGACTAGTGCTTGTTTCCAGATAATAGCAAAGACAAAAAAAGAAATGCCTGCTGCATTTTTAAGCCCGTCTGCAGTGGCGAGCCATTTGTGACGAGTCCTTAGAATGGGCACTTTTAGCGAGGCAGATTGCGGGGCTCCAAATAACAAGCACACGGACGTTGTATATTCTAATATTTCCATTTGATAAAGAAATAAATCAATCCTTAAAGACACACCAATGAATTGTTTGTGAAAAAATTGTTTTTTTTTTTTAATTGCCCCTTGAGGTATAAAGCTAAGAAGCTTTGTACTTTAGGACAAATCTAGAGTATAATAAAATTTAAAATTTTTGAGATAAAGCAATTATTTATATATTGTTCAAAAGAATATTTTAATACAAATATATGACAAAGATTAATGCTGTAGCTCTTTAATTTCTTTAGATAACGGCTCAGAAATCTAGCAACAAAACGTCAAAGGAGCCAAGTTAGCACATTTTTGGTGCGAGGTACATAACCTCCACAATGCTGTAAATATTTACATCAATAGTACCCATGATCTATTGTAAGAACAAAATATTTGAGACTTGTGATATTTGTATTTTGCACAGTAGGTGTCACCAAACATGAAATCCCAAACTTCAAAAATCAAATGTGCCATTCTGGCACACAAATTTTTTTCTCTTGAACTTTTTTCTTTTTTTTTTCAAAATCTTTTATACCTTTTTTCCTACACATGTTAAGGAGTAACGTGTAAAAAAATATGTTTGGACTTGCGCGCATGGTGTTATCTGAACAGAGCCAGTACACTTTTCCCACCACTTGGGTTTTTGTGGCCACGCCTGTTTATCATTTGTGATCTTAACCTCAATTCCTTATTATGGAGGATTTTTCCGGGGAACAAAGGTGCCCACATTAATGAGACAGGACTGTAAAACGCTCTTTTCGATCCACAAGCCGACTTTCATGCTCGATTGCCACGTCTCGCAAGAGGTCTAAGCATCACCCACCAGTCTTGTCCAGGTGGCAGCGCGGTTTGAGAAGAGCACCGACCGCTCTTGGGTCGAGTCAAGCGGACAGATGCGCAGGGCTTCGGTGTAGGCCTCCAATGCTTCCATGTAGAGGCCCTCCTTGAAGCTGCCATTGCCAGTGGCCTTCAGCTGCTGCGCCCGTTCCCTGCGAGACTAACGACACAAGAGAGAGGGCTTGGCAGACCTGCCCAGATGTGATGCTATAGAGAACTCTTTTTCTTCTTTCTGGCTAGGTCTATTGATAGAAAAGAGGCAGTTGCAGCATACCAGGCAGGGGAAACCCAAGAGAGATGGATCCGTCCAACAAAAAGACCCTCCAGTTGCCGCCATTTTGCGACTCTCGTGGCCCCTGTCGACCATACATTTTCTGTTGCCCTATTGGGTGGGAGAAACATGCTCAGCATGACTCTCCACCTGCATTGTGCATTACCAGTTTGCCGACCTCTGTCGAAAGTCATTACTTCATTTGCCATTCTCAGGCAGTTTACCCTTTTTGTGTTATGCGATAACCAGGGCTCACAGCCAGAGTGTCTCGTATTCAAGCGTATTTGCTTGGCCTTCGTGAGAAACCAACAAAGGGAAGAATGTTAAATCTTTCAACATTTTTTGGAAATCATCTTCGCCGAGATAATCCCCAGAGAGCCTTCTAGGTCTTTGCCAAACATAGCTCATTGGGGTTGGGGTGGGGGACAGGGCAGATGTGTTCATTCCTTTGGTGCTGTGCAAACATCAAGCTCCAAACATTGTCAAATGTTTTCAACAATTTAAGAACTTCATCGGTTGATGCGGCAGAGTGTTTCGCGGTGTAAAAGATCTGCAAAAATGAAACAAACTTTCCAGCTGCATTCATTCAGTCATGTACTGACTCATAAAAAATAGCTTAATATTTTTTAGTGTTGTTCCCAAAAATGATACAATCATTTGTCAAAGGCCCCGAGAAAGTATATCCGCTAAACAGAAAAAAAGAAAAAGAATGCAGCAATTTAGTTTTTAGCAGTGTCTGGAATAGTGCCTAAAAAGGTTGCCACAGCCCACTGGCAAGAAAACTCAGAGCCCAGCGAAGTCAGGCAACACTACGTACACTCAAAAACCAGGGACAAGCTCTGTAGATCGCCTCGTCTGAGGGTGCCGCTGGAAAGGTGTATAGGACGGCACGAATCCTGAAGCTGGCTCCGAAATCGGTTGGGAAAATCCGCACCTGCGCATTGCAATCTCAAATTTTCATTGAAGGTGAACTTTATTAGCGGATTAATTTACCTGAAAAATTTTCAGGTGTAGCTCCCTCCCCACGAAAAATGAGACCAGCAAGCTTGCCACAGTCAACAGTGGATGTCAAAGCAGAAGACTAAGTTAGCGGCAGTAGTACTTGTGGCGTCATCTCCTGATAAGCACAGCGAGCAATCTTACACACTCAAATGGAAGCAGACGATGCACTCAATCAAAAGCAAATGACCTGGTAATGTGTGCTGCTGCGCCTATTAAAGGGGTTATGACACGAAAATTAAACGGATAGATTATTCTTGAAATGGAATGCTCATAGGCTACTTAGTATATACACCAAGTTACGAAATTTTTAGAGCTCTGATAATTGCAATATTCAATTTACGAATTTTTATAATTTTCATCTGGTGACCAGGCAACACTGCTCAAGTTAGTCACACCATGGTGTCCATAAACCACGTGACCATGAACACTCTCTCATTCTAGGCGCCCCCATGAACGCCCAAGCTCTTCTCGTCGCGGTACGAAGAAAACCGCTCGAACAGCTCGGTAAACTGAAAGCTATTCTCGCTCTCGCCCCCCGGCCGGTTGACCTTCCACCCTGCATGCGCCTGCGAGATATTACCGGACGACGGTGACCACGGCGAACTCGTCGTCGCTGGAGCTCGTCGCCAGCGGGTCGCAGTCAAAATGAACAGCTTCCAACATCTCTTGATAGCAATCACTCTCATCGCTGCTGCGATCAATGTCGAACACTTCGACAAGGCGATCGATGCCATAGACGTAATCGTCACAGACCGGATGCTGGAAATGTGGAAGGTAAACGAGGAAGCTGAGAGTTGATATGCCAAGAGGGCAGAGTCTGTGAGTGCGTGCAAGTAGACACCGCGCTGGAGGCTGGCTACGTCATCAGCCTCCAGGTCCGCCCAGATCTGCCCCTCCGAGGGGCCCGCATATAAATTGATTTATCCACGAAATTATTGCGCCTTTTTCAAAACAAATTTCGCAGGATTATAGGAACATACAATGGGTCCTAGCAGTATAGTTATGTAATATTTTATTTTTGGCGTGCCATAACCCCTTTAAGATATGGCCCCCCACAAGTACTACTGCTGTATACACCAACTCATGTTTACAAACAAACCGGAGCACCCCTAGCGGCACGCCACCAGCATGCATGATGGGGTATGGGCAAGAAGCACTGTGTCCTGCATCAACAAACTATTGGAATGTGATGTCGTCGGCGTCCAGTGTGACTCCCTGTGTTCCTTTTCCCGTTAAATTGCTGATTCTGCATCTTCCCAGCAACATTTCACTAGTTTAGTGGCCCGAGTTAAATTAACGAGGTTCGTTACACCGCAAAGCTTTGTGTAAATTATGTGATGCACGGCGATTCATTCCGCATGAACGCCGCAGAATGGACGCTGAAACCTCGTTCAGATGATGAGATTTTGCTCGCTATTTGCTGTCGCGATATCGCTCGTGTTGCAAAAGCGTGGATGATAACTGCGATGCTTGACGTCAATATTGAAAATCGCAAGTAGAATTGGACCAAGTGAATCAGGCATAACAAGTCAGTGATGGCCATTGGTAACACTGGTCAATATCTCCTTGCATCTGCTGTTTACATCGAGCTTACTTACCCCAAACAACCTTCAAATTTACAAGTCGTTTGAGGCCTGCACTTCATCTTATCGCAATGTGTGGTCTACTGGCTGCTGCCCTTTGAACGAGTTTGACAGAGCAGCTGACAGTTTGAACGATCAGACGGCAGTTTGAATGTGAAGACACGCTGTATGTGGCCCTCGAGTGGTCTGGACAACTTGACGGTTTTCCTGCGTTCATGTCGGAACGAAACAAATAAATCTGACAACCACAAGTAGCCGTGAATTCAACCCTAAGTGCTTCCCGCACAAGCAATTGTGGTCCCAGGGTGTTTGGTTTCCCTTTTCACGGCACCAATCCACGTTCTCGGATGAACCTAGGAGGCAGAAAGCACATGAAGACTGACCTTCACAGCTCTCCCAACTCTTTTGGTACAGCCCCAGTCACGGCGTTTCAATGAGAAGGCAGGTTTTATTCTGGTTTCTTCCAAAACATCATAGTAATGCTTGTCCCGCATGGTGACTTCCGCCCACATCCCCAGGCCGGAAGTGCACTTGACGCGCCACCACCATAGCGTAACAGAGTTGGGTTGGTGTATACCACCTCTAACTCAATCATCTGCATCGACATCCGCCGTTGACTATGGCAAGTTCGTTGGTCGCAATTTTTAAAGGAAGAGAGTTATCTTGGGAATTACACAAGGCACCACCAAAATACCCTTTTGATAAAAATTCTAAATTGCTATGTGCAGGTGCCGATTTCCCCAGTTGATATTAGAGCCAGCTACGAGATTTATCCCACGCAACATTATTTTTAATGACGCTGCATGACCAAGTTGTGCGAGATTCATTCCCAGCACCCCGCAATTGGTTGCACAATATATGCCTTACACGTGACATTGTATGGCACCGTACCAGCTGTGTCCATACCTTCAGCAGCAAATACTTGGCACAATCAAATTTGTTCTTCTCGACAAGTCTCGCCAAGAACGAATTTGATGGTGCAAAATATATGCTGCAGAATGTACGGACACAGAAGCATGGTACGGAGAAATGGCGGCTGATGAGACGTCAACGCAAGCCATGTATTGGAATGAAAGTGGGCTCAAAACTTCCTCCACAATATCGCGGCACCTGATCGCCTCCTGCGAAGTAGCACCTGTTTTCTAGCCCAACTGTTGTTTCGTAAAAAAATATCCTACCCAATTAAAAAAAAAAAAGGACTTATGAATTATAATTCCAAGACGACAACGAAGGAGAGGAAGACCAGAAGTCTCAAAACTTCCTCTCCCTTCATCGTCTTTCTCCCTAATCTCTGGGTTAAAGTTTATCATGTTTAATCATCACCAGCTTGTTTCCACCCCAACATTGTGTTCACTTGTTGCCATTTTTTATTTTTGCGTTAAACCGCGGCGCCTTTTTCCCAGCCCCGTGACGTCGGGTGAAGAGCGTAAACACGGGGATAGCACGCCGTCAGCCACGTAGCTTTTTTAAGCCATCCCCCTCGCCAATTTCCTTTTCAAACATTAACCACACGTGACCACTGAATGGTGCATGGTTGCATTTACGACTAAGTGGCACCAGGTTCTATTCATGATCGCAGCAGCTAACTATCTGCTGCCTTTATTTGGTCGTGCAACAATAAAATCAAGAAATTACGTATTTTTTACATTCTGTTACCATTGTGCCAATGGATACCAGCATTCTGAAGATGTGCGCGACTTCATTCAGCTTGAGAAATATGTTTTGTATCGAAAGGAATTTTTCGACAGACATCATTTTGTGCACGCCCGCGTGAAATAATGCGTCGCAACCAAAATTTAACCATGCAGTCAAGTTTGACTAGGGTGTTTTAAGAATAAGTATTGTTGCCAACGTTGGATCAACTTAATTCGACTTGGCAGGGGCACACCTGGCTTGACTGTCTAAGTCATCAGATTTGAAGCGAACGAAACTACTTCGATGAAACCCATTCACTGTTGCAACAACGGGCCGAAATCTATCATCTGAGCAGCACGGTGGCTCTTGGTAATCTAAAAGAACCGATTCTAGTTCACGTCACTGCGAAGTTCAGGGCGTAATCCAAGATGGGCATGCCGATGAACAAAACTCTCCGCGGAAGGTTTCTGCAGTCGTTCACACTGCAAAGCTCCATGTTGCTCTCGGCAACGTTACACACTTTCGTTTATTCACACAGCTCAGCGTCTCGGCTTGTCCTTTCGTCGTGTTCCATCGTCCGCCCATCAGGGTCGCGCCGGTCCTGCCATCCCGCTGCTCTCATTAAACCTACCAGATGGAGCAGGCACAGCATTCTGGCACGCACAGCTGGCATATCGCGCTCCGCGTCCGCTCCTCAAGTTTTGTTTGGCAAAACCTCCCAGACGCACAACGGATCGCGACGAGCTGATCGAGGTCCTTGTCTGCTCCTCAGGCCCTTACCCGCCCCGACTTTGCTACGCTCAACGTAAACCCTACCGGATGGAACCAAGCAACGCTACAGCCGCAGCCCATGGAACCAAACACCCAACTCGCATGTGACAGGGTCACGTGCACCCCACATGGGTGCAAGGATATAGTTTTATGTATGGGCATCAAAACAGTTATGTGATGCCCTCCCCGTGAGCGTCAAAGTGCTGTTGGAACAGCTGGCATCCATACTTCCATCCCTTTCAACGCCATGCTCAGCTCTCAGCCAATCTCTCTGTGTCTAACCAGAAACTTCAATCGGGAGTCACAACCAGAGGTCGGCATTTTAAGTCGCCCTCACTCACCCTCACCCTCGCACAGGCACGTAGCCAGGATTTTGTTTCGGGGGAAGGGGGGGGGGGGGGGGGGGCTTATGACAAAATGCTGTATGAGGGGGAGGGGGGAGAGGAGGCCCCAGCAAAATGGCAGATTTCGGGGGGGGGGGGGGGGGGGGGGGGCCCAGGCCCCATGGTACCCCCCCCCCCCCCTGGCTACGTGCCTGCCCTCACAGCCACACTCACCTTCAGCCACTCACTCACCCTCATAGTCACATTCAACTTCAGACCTTCACTCACCCTCACTGCACCTCACCGCCCTCGTACCCCTCATGCACTCGTGGCCCTCACGGACTCGTACCTTTCACGCACTCGTGGCCCTCACGGACTCGTACCTTTCACGCACTCATGGCCCTCACACCCCTCACGAACTCATGGCCCTCATGCACTCATGGCCCTCATGGCCCTCATGCACTCATGGCCCTCATGCACTCATTGCCCTCACGCACTCATGGCCCTCACTCACTCGTGGCCCTCAAGGGCCTCACTCACCTGCAAAGATGAGGGTGAGTGAGGGCCCTCATGAGTGAGGTTCGCCGAGGTATGGTCGCAACGAGAGCATACCGTACCGCTTTCTCCTCTTCCGTCATGTCTTTCTCCAGCTCGACGAGTTTCTCCTCGTCGACAGCGTACAGGTCTTCAGCGTCGCTGTCCACCTCGGCTTCATATCCAGCCTCGGGAATCGTTGCGTCGTTGTGGCGCTCACTTTCGGCGCTGGGGCAGTCCGGTTTCCGCCTCGTCCCACTAGCCTTGTCGTCAGAAGCTGGTGCTGTGGTGCGGTCATCGCTCCGACCGTTATCCCGAGTGCTGGAATCCATCAACGATCCCGACCTGCAACAGAGTACCACGAGCTCACTCGAGAAGCGGCGTCAAAGCGAAAACGAAAGTACCAAACTCAGTCAAACATTATGTTACGATTGGTCGATGCTTGGCCTTTTTAGTAGACGTAAAAAGCGATAGGCAGAATTAAGTTGAACCCTACGTGGAAGTGCATGAGCCGCGCTTAAATCCTGTTAGAAGTGGACATGAGCAGGCAGTTTCATTCAAGTTTCAAGCGAGCTCCATAGCAAGTGCGGGGAGCTGACGTCCGCAGGAAACACTCGGGGAATCACAAATCCATACCTTAAGAACTCGCGTCGTAAAAGGTAGAATTGAGAAAGATCACGATGACAACCCGCTTCGTCGCTTGACGCGCGACAGAGCGTACACAAAAGAGCAACTGCACAACCTGCGGAGTTAAACAGAGCAGTCCAGGGGCAGTCTAACAACTGTCTAACATCGACAGAGAGATGAATGAATGGATAAATGCTAAGGGCTGAACCCAACGACCGCACGAGCGATAGGTTGCGCCACCCAAATACCGGGTGAAACAAGGAGACGGTAGGCTCTTTAAATCGACCGGAAAATTCGGTTTCTTAACCTATCGCGCTACGACTTTGCGCAGCGTTGCCCACACATGGTGCATTTTTTTCGTAAAATTTGCAAAGAGCGGACTTACCTGAGGAAAAAGTAAAGAAAGAAAAAGGCTTAGCTCCTATGGAAACGCAGCGACGCCACCGGTCTGCAATCAACACGGCGCCGTTTTGCACGGTAGACAAGAGATGGCGCAAGGGGTCGCGACGCCAACTGCCGCCAACGAACGAGCAGACGACGCCGAGAGCCGGCGTAATTAGCAGACAAGGAACTGCAGTTCCTTGTTACCGCGCCTGTCTTTTTTTGTTTCTGCGACTGTCGCCGCCTGCGGAACGCGCGCCGCTTTTGAGTGGAAAAGATCGTCTGCTAAAGAGCCTTTGAGGAATACCTCGGCCGGCTCTCGGCGCCCGTATGCTCGTTCGTTGGCGGCGTTCGTTGCGCCATCTCTTGTCTACCGTTCAAAACGGCGCCGCGTTGATTGCAGACCGGTGGCGTCGCTGCGTTTCCATAGGAGCTAAGCCTTTTTCTTTCTTTACTTTTTCCTCAGGTAAGTTCGCTCTTTGCAAATTTTACAAAAAAAATGCACCATCTGTGGGCAACGGTGCACGAAGTCGTAGCGCGATAGGTTAAGAAACCGAATTTTCCGGTCGATTTAAAGAGCCTACCGTCTCCTTGTTTCACCCGGTACAAACCTCCTTGTAGAAATAACCACTGATCAGTGGGTTCGACGGATTGGATTGGATTGGATTGGATTTGGGGCTAACCCCTTTGTATCGGGGGATCTCAGCAGCGCTGGATCTAGCCTGGCTAGTAGCTACACTAGCCAAAAACGTAGTTGTGTTCTTTTGCTCTCCTCCACCAATACTCCAGTCTCCTCTTTGTCACCTCCACTGGCTGCGAGCTATCGGCGTCGTACTGTTCGTCAACGCCCCGGAAACCCAGCGCCACCGCCATGTCTGGTTCGTACGTCACGTCCGGCTTTATACCCGTGCATTCCAGTACGACGTGTTCCGCCGTCTCGTCTGCTCCCTGCGCGCACATGACGCACTTTGTGGACACTGTGGCCAGACCTTGATACAAGCATGTCTAGGTTTGGAGAATTTTTTTTTATGCAAAAAGTTATTTTATTTTATGAACAGTTGCAATTAAAAGAAACCAATTCTAATCACTGAAGAAGTTAATAACTTATTTTTTTGTACTGTATTAACTGAAATAACCAATCAGCGCTTCCCTTGATTCATCCCTTAGCCATCACCATCCAATCCGAAGCCAACTGGCCAGCCAGTCGCGCATGCGCACACGAGTCGAACCGCAATACAAGGTTCGTCGAATTTTGCACTAAAAAGTCGAACCTGGTCGAACTCGAACCTCGTCCGGTTCGCGACGAGGTTACAGAAGCCGGATCGTCATGTTGTCGGCATACCTCGGCATTCTCACTCATGAGTGCGATCACTCACGATCACTCACGCTCACCGTCAGATTTGAGGTGATCGTGAGTGAGGCCGCGAGTCTCGAAATATTGTGAGTGTGAGTGTGAGTGTGATCGTGAGTTACGTGAACTTATGAGTGTGAGTGTGAGTGTGAGTCCTAGGAACTGATGAGCGTGAGTCTGATCGCGAGTGTGATCGCGAGTTCTGAGAACTAATGAGTGTGAGTGCGAGTGTGAGCCCTGCGAGCTCATGAGCGTGAGTTTGATCGTGAGTGTGATTGTGAGTTCTTAAAACTCTTTGAGTGTGAGTGCGAGTGTGAGCCCTGCGAACTCATGAACGTGAGTTTGACCGTGAGTGTGATTGTTAGTTCTTAAAACTCTTGAGTCTGAGTGTGAGCTTGAGCGCTAAGTGAAGTACTCATGAGTGTGAGTTTTGAGGTCTCTTGAGTGTGATTGTGAGTTTCGAGGCTCATGAGCATGAGCCTGAATCAAGACGTGAGTCTTTGGGTGGATATGAGTCCGGTGATCGCATTAGTCTGCGTGATGGCGTGAGCATGAGGACCATGGCCAGGATGAGTCGCGGTGAGCGCTGGTATATTCTTAGCTGGGTTGGTCACGTGAGCTCCCGGGCCGTCTTAGTGGGCGAGTAGACTCTCGTTTCGCAACTACTCCGTGGAGTTCTGGCCTTCAGGGTTGGTTTGGGTGTCGCTCGCATGCTCCTTCGCCATGTGAACGCGCCGGTTCCTGTGGAGGGCGGAGGAGGGAAGGGGGGGTGCTTGTTCTTGCAGGCTCCTCCTTGCCAGCGCCCTCCGCAATGTCTCAACCCGCTGTAGAGGGCAGAGGGGGTATGAGGAAGGGGGGGGGGGGGGGGGGGGGTCGCTTTCGTCTCTCCTCGGCGTTCGCTCTTCGCTTCCCAGCAGACGGCGAGACGCCAACGGACTGACGGCGCCTCGAGGCGGCGCGGTAACGTCGGAGTTGGGGAAGCGCTCCAAACGGCTAGCGCTCCTCTCTCTGTGGCATAGAAAGGTTCGTGTGTATTTCGGTTCCTGTTGTCAAGTTGGTGTCAGTGGGCACAGACTTTTATGATTGCGTCAACTATAACGTTCGCACAGCTGCAATAACATTAAATGACTCGCATGATCCTCATCAGCATCCGGAATTTTATTTCTCCGCGTACCTCAACGTACCTTTCGCAATGAGTCATCACTCAGGAAGTGCGACAAAGGCGGTGTCATGATCGATCGAAGCTTCGAGTGAGGTCTTTCACATTGTGCGATATCATGCTTTTAAGTGTTGTTTGGGGGCAAGATGGCGCAAGTGCATGACAGCCAGCCGGCAATGGCCAGGCGGCGCCACGAGAGTGCTGCATTCGGCGCCACAAGCGGAGGGGTCTCTCTTAATGGGTCGGCCAGTGGCTAGTCTGCCCGTCGGGCCGTGGCGAGCGGCGGCGAACCCGATTTCAGCAGTCCTCGTGTGCACGTGCGCGCCATGTCCCTTTTTTATTTTATGTGGTTTTTTAAGACCATCGGGAGCCTTGATAGGTCCAAGTGTTGAGAGCATAATCTGGAGCTGTCATTTGGACACCTGTTTGAACTGTCTTCGTGCGCTTGCGGCGTCGCTCTATAATAATCGCCGCCCGATCGGTCTGTGATTCGCTCGTCTCCCAGGAAGTGACACAACGCAACGAGAAGGCAGCGAATGGGTTTACTGTACATCCCGGTTGCCCGTCTTCGAGAGCCGGCAGTCCGGACCCGCCGACCCTGGTTGTCGCCCGTCGTTCATAGCTGGCAGTCGGAGTCCACGCCTGCGGATCGTCCTTCCCACGCACTGCGTACGCTAGCTGTTCCGGGCTATCACAGCCAGAGTTTCGCTGCAGAACCACTCCTGGACCGCAATGGACTAGGCCGATAAGGCCAGGCTTGCCGTTTCCGCCGGTCCTGATCCGAAGCTCGCTGGTGGAACGATCCGGGGACCGACCTGGGCCGGACCAGCCAGAACGGCTCTATCGTTCATGCCCGGCCCCAGCCTCGTGCAGCAGGCTCTTCCTCTTTCCTCGCCGGCTGGCCCCCGCTCGCGCCTTGCTCGACCGTCCTCTTCTTCTCCCGGCGCCCCCACGACACTAGAATAAATTGTGGGTAATTAGAACCAAACTCTCCGTGCTAGAGAACAGTGCACAAGTCTGGCGACAGGCAAAAAAGTGTGCGTGTGAGAAGGATATTTACGCTTCGCATGAGCTTTTTCTAGAAAAAAAAAAAAATTGCATACTCTTTTCTGCACGCCGTCACATTTGTTACATGACTCAGCATTAAATTTGGTAGCCGAAACAAACAAAAATTTGTTCTACGAAAATCCACTATTTAAAAACTTGCATGCTTAAAAGGCTTTGGTTGCGACCGCGCGTGCCGAACGGCGCGCGCGGTCGCAACCAAATGCACGCCTACAACTACGAGTGCCGGAACAGGTCGAAGGGCACCTCGCTTGAAGGCCTGATCGCCTGTATCTCGACGTCAAAGCGAAACAACAATCGGCCCAATTTTTCCTACTGTATTTCTCTAAATGGTCGTCTCAGAGACTCGTAAAAAAACTAGTATAAATACGTTATTTTGCAAAAGGAGTCTTTCAGACCACTTTCCAAGCCTGCACATCTATTTTCGTTCACTTCAGCAATTAATGTAAAATTCACTTACTTGATGCATCGCACTCCAGTAATCCACCTTGTCGCCGTGTCGCTTACCAAGGTCTTAAAGGGAAGCGGTAAAGTCTGACGCTTGGGTCATCTGCACGACCGTGGCAGTCTTTCACGCAGCAGTAGCGGCGTTTATTTTTGGGGGAAACTCTAGGCTTAGGGGAGATGTCACAGGAACCCGGAAAGGTCATAGAGACGTGAAGTTGAGACTTAATTTTATGAAAAAACAGTTCCAAAAAGGCTCACGCCGATCCAAAATGCCAGGTTCACACGTGGTTTCTAAATGCGCCCGCCCACACTCCTCGCGACCCAGGCCACCCAGGCCGTCCTGGACTATCCAATTTGTTTTATTTTTCAGTCGCTAGATGGCGCAACGTGTAGTGCCAACTTCCAAGCTGCATTGCTGGTTGGGCTGGTTGCCTGTGGGCACACTCAGCAAACTGTGGAAGCTACGACTCTGTGGGCCAATTAGAGCGTCGCTTAGAGACAAGTGGCATCTAGAATGGACGCCTGTGAGACGCTGCCATGTGTCTTACTCCAATAAATCTACTGGCTCATCGGGATTCGCAGAACAGACTACTTCCATAAAGCCCTGCATGCAACACGGCGCGCGTTGCACTCTGGGAACTAGTTGGCCAGGGAGGAGGGTGGCATGGTTTCGGTTTCGATCGACACGTCGACAAGAGATCGTTTTCTGGTCCCGAGAGCGTCATTTGAGGTCTCTAAACTAACCTAAATTGCCAGACCTCGAAGCTTTAGTACAAGCCTGAGACGTATAGCTTGTCTGAACATATTCTTGTTGTATTTTTGTACTTGAGCCTTCCTGTTAACGTTTCAATCGAGGTATGTGGACGAGCCAGTGCTGGGAATCTCGACGCTGCGAAGCTCGAGGATCTTGCTTGTGTAAGAATCAACAAGCTGTGGCAACCAATTAGTACGCATACATCGAGCTCGCGCCTTTACATTAGTGTTGTTGATCAGGAAGTTTGTTTGTTTTGTGTGTCCATAGACGAAATATTACCTTTTGCAATTACTGTTTTTCTTAATACGCCTGAGAACGCGAGGTAAAACTCGGAGGCGCTGTTGAAAAGCTCAATTTTAACACACTTCTTATCTCTTATCTGTACTGACCCGCAGTACTGCACGAAGTGAGGTCCCCACCCGCTTGGCATTCCTCTAAAGTTCAACATGGCGTATGCGCATAAAGTTATCCTGCCAATCATATAGGCACATTCGCACATACAGACCGTTTTTAGAAGGCAAAAGTCGAGCACTTGTGTGAAGAATGTCGCACCGTTCGCCGGGAGTGCGCCGGACGGGCATGAACCCCTATGCGGTGCGCCAAACGAACGAAATTATTCAAAGCGCGTTTGACGGTTGCTAATGGCCATAATATTTGTTATGTGTTTGCTTTCTTCCTGCCTGAGTATGCCAAGATAATTTCAGACACACCGTTCAGGCACAGATCTTGGGCGTCAGTGAAAGCTCGTGCAAAAAGGCTTAGCGACGAGTAGGGGACGCTTTTATGGCCTCCGTCGTAGCTAGCCGATCTCAGCGTTTGCGAAAAGTTAATCTTCTATCAGCATAAAATTCGAGTGGGAGATATATGATGACAGGAGGAAGACATCATAGTAACTTTTGTGCAGTAGTGAAGTCGAATTTATTGCATTTCCTTAAAAGTTCATGCGTAAACGCTGGGCTTAACTTTGATACCATGTGAGGGTGCGGCTTGCTTTTCGCCCAATGAAGTAACGAGAAGCGGACGTTTGGCAAACGAAATACGTGTAAGGCTCCATATGAACAAATTTCAGTTCTAGTTCACTGGTACGAGACGGGATTATTGAAATTGAGCTCAAACATGCACTCGAGGGGTGAGGTGACTAAGCCACGACTTACTACGTTCGCATACGCACGCACAATATCCGGTGTTTCGGGAACCAAGGAAAGTGCCCCGGTCTTCGTTTTGTATCGCTCGAGAATAAGTGTATTGTACGTTCGTGAAAAGTCAGATAACCGAAAATGCAAGCAGCGCGTTCGGTCGCGGTGTGATAGCATGAGATGAAGCTGCTCAGTCGAAACCGAAACTGAGTGGCCAACCAGTTCCCAGAGTGCATTGCGTGGTATTTCGCCGCGATGGGGCGCGTCGGTTTTGGAAGTAGCCCATTCGCCGTGTGCCGTGTGCCTTCGGTGACGGAGGCGCGCAGTGGCCGCAACGTCGCGGCGCCTGCCCCACGGCCACGGCCGGGTTGCCGGCGCGCCGGCTGGACGCGACTCCGAGGCGCCAATTGCCCGGGCCTCTCGGGCTTCGTGCGTGACGCTGTGCTCCCCTTGGCCGTTGTTTATTCATGTTTCTTTTTTACGTTGTTACGGTCGAATGCATAGGTGCTCAGAGTGAGGCAAGAATTTCTTGTAGAACAAAAATAATATATCTGATAACCAACTTTTTACAATTCAATTCTGAAACACTTCTTATCGTTGGAAGGCATATGACAGATATCGCGATGATTCAAGCCCGTAATGAATTTTTACAATGGTGTAGCGAACGGCAAGATTGATCAGCGGGTCGTTGAAGTGCGCTACTGCGTTGAATGAACACTTGTTAACCGAGCGACAGAGAATCTGTCTCGAACCGATAGTTACAGAAAGGCCGCGGGTTTGATAATTATGCAACATAAATTATAATATATCTTGTGAATGTGCAACTAAATGTCCGGAGAAACCGTTTGTCATCATTTCCGCGAGTTATAAAAAAAGAAAAAAACACTCAACTTCAACTTCCCGAATGTGCTGCTAATTTCCGGGAACTTAATGCGCGAAATAATGCTAAATATTGTATTAAAAAAAAACCGCCAAGTTCGATTTTGATATGGGCGGACATTGTGCCCGGGAAGACACCTTCGACATTTTATTTTACAATTAGAATAGGATTCAGGCAATGTTGACAGATTCATAACCTGTAGTGACGCTTGTGTGTCGAACAAATCACTTAATACCCCGCCATTATTTCTACCCGTGGCGACACCTCGAAAAGGCGAAGAGACCGATTTTCCGTGACGTTCAAGCGTACCATCAGAGCAGGCTCGTAAAGGCCGGTTCACACATCTGCGTTCCGAGCTACAGGAACGACAGAAACGACACGAACGACATGACACCGGGACAACCGTGACACATGATTGCTCGACAAAGCTGCTCATTGCATTATCTGTCACGCTCTGCAATACGAACATAATCGTCCCCTTTGTCATGTCGTTCGTGTTGTTTTTGTCGTTTCTGTCGCTCGAAACGCAGATTTGTGAACCGGGCTTGGGATAATAGACCGACCTCATCGCCAGTTTCGCAATGCCTCCTCTGTCGCAGTGAATTGCGGGAACTGTGGTCTTTCCGCACGAGGGTAAACGCCACGGTAGTGCACGAGACGAGCCGTCTCGTGCACTACCGCTGCCTCCTGTGAAGTACAACTATGGCTGCGTCACGCACGCTCTAGACGGTTGGTGAGATCGGTCTATTGGTCAAAGACAACGTTGGTCAAAGCGAACGGCGAGCTCTCGTTTTCTTTCTTTGTCGGGGGGTGTTTACAGATATTGCGTTTTCCTGGTTGATAACAATAAACTATTGATATGTTGGGCCTGAAATATTCGCTACAGTACTCACGGATGACCACTATATAAATAGGATTACGCTTCCAGCGAGAGCTCGTGCACGTAGAATCGGTCAGCTGCCTTATGGCAAAGAAGACGACGTAGACGATTGAGGAGTTTCAGCGACGATGTCACCACCCTGGCGGCCGGTCGCCGAAAGAGAAAGAGGGGGATAGGTTAGCTGGGCGTTGGCTATGTGTAAATGCGTTGGCCACGAACGTAGGCTTATAAACTTTGGCAGCAAGAATATTACGCGGCTCTAGTGTTCCGGTACGAGCAACAGAGCTGACACGATCTGCTACGACTAGCTACGACCACCCGCCGCAGCGATGCAGACGTCGAAGGAGCGCAACCGCAGTCAGTCGCCGTCGCCCGACGCAGATCGTTTGGCATTCACGGCTTTCCGCCCCGGATTCTTCGCTTGTACTTGGAACCGAGTTTTATTTCCTGTGCTTGTGTATGTGCTCAGTGGTTGGATATGGACCTCATAGAGCAGTTCTTCAGACTCAACAGCGACTCAAAGTTGACGGCGGAGGGGCTTGCAGCAACGCTTTCGTTTGGTGCACGGGTGTGACGACTACACGGGTAAAATTTAAGATAGCTGCTAGCATGGCGGGCCATAGTCGCTTTATGTTGACACGATTTTAAGTTTAAGTACTCCGTGCAAAGGCGAATCTATCGTGTTTCTAATCCATCTTTGTTTTTGTTGTTGTTTTTATCACGCACGACCGACTACTGAGCAAATGCTTCTGTACCGATCACGGAGTGAATGTCTTCGGCCTTACATTGCGGAACGCCCAATAAAAAGTAATGTTCGTTCGGCGATAAAGCTTCCCTTTCGAGGGTCCTTCTTTGATTGATTGATAATTTCTCCCGTATCTAGGTGCCTTAATCAACACGATCGATTAAGTTTGCTTCCCTAGTTAGGACATTTTGCTGCCACACGCGGCACTAATGCTTGGCACGATGTATGCCACTGGTGGTATTGTGAACTGGTTTACTTCCAAAGCTAAAAGTGTAACAGGTGGGACCATTCAATTTGCTAAAAATGTGATGATATGGGAATTTTGTCTACAGCATAAGCTTTCCAGATCTAGAATGGGTGTGCTGGTGGCTACAGCCTCAAGGTTTTTAATGGACCAAATGGGTGATTACACGGCGATAATGCGGTGGAAAACTGCCCATTGACTCGGTGAGTTTTGATTGTGACCATTGGTGTGCTGTTGGCAAATTAGGTAATGACACACCTTTTCCCTGACCATCTGGCTTTAAAGAACATCGTCTCTAGATGTGCTTAAATATGTTTATTTCAAGGTTCAGTTGACCCCTCTGCATCATTACAGGAAGGCAGTCTCAAGCCGCAACAAACAGTGGTTAATATACAATGCTTAATAACAGGCAGTGTCCAGGCGTTTAGTCCGCAGAAGCCAATTTGAGCCTAAAAATGTTTTTTTTTTTTTTTAGATAGTTTGCATTTGGTGTATACTCCGCAGGGCCTGGTTTCCGCGTCCAGTGCATGGTCCACCAAGCTGGTGCGTTGTGTCTTCGTGATTTTTTTCCTGGGTGGCATTTTCTTCGCAAGTTCTTCGGCGAATGCTATTAAGCCTGAAGAACTGCTCTTGAGGCCCATATTCAGCCACTGAGCACAGACACAAGCACAGAAAATAACACTTGGTTCCAAGTACAAACGAAGCACCTAAGCGGAAAGCCGTGAATGTCAAACGAGCAGCGTCAGGTGACGGCGACTGACTGCGGTGCACCCCTTCGACGCCTGCATCGCTGCGGTGTGTGGTCGTAGCTAGTCGTAGCGAGATGATCTTCACTCCAAGCAAGAAATCTTGCCATACCCTATTCATGATATGGGTGCAAGTGTTTGACGACGTGGGCTCTCTCACGTTGGTGCAGTTTTCATCAAGAAAGGTACATATCAACAATGTTTGGCGTTTGAGGCTGAAACTATGACGTATACTTTATCTAAACCTAAATTTATCGGTCTGCGGCTACAAACATTTTCGTTGACGTTGCTTAGATGATGTAACCATTCAGGCCTCGCATTAAATGGTGTTGCGAACTCTTCGGTTGTGTATGAAAACCTATTTTTGCCCTAATAAAATACATTTTCAAAAGGACACGTGCCTTCTGCTGATACATATCTTTCAATTTACAATGCAGAGGCAAAAGAAAATTAACTGTGTACATCTACCACTTCGCATAAGCACCTTTTGCCATTCATTCTTGAGCACACTCAAATATCAGCTTAGGTTGCTCTTGTTTCAGAAGCTTTGCCCTCTTTTGTAACAAGAAAAAAAAAGTTAAAAAAGCTTTACCTTTGTTCTCCTTCTGGCATTTAATACGGACTTGTTTATTTTGCAGATCACACACAGCAGATATCACCGTGGTACATACAACTCGAACGGCCGATGAGACTATTGCTATTACAATAAAGCTTTCCACGAGAGCCAAAAGGAGGCTTGTAGGGGTGCACAAGCACATCGATATGAGATTGGCGCTTCCGGGGCTTGTTTACATTATGCATAAAAACAGGACGATCGGCGACCAGCTGATCGCAATATAACACCAAGGATACCGATGTTTCCATACATAGAAAGCAGGATAAAGACCTCAATCGTCCCTTGTATGCTGTAGCTGTCATACTTTCCATCCAACCGCTTTTTAGCACTATTAACTAGAGCAACCGAAGAGTTCGCAACACCGTTTAATGCGAGGCCTGAATGGTTACTTCATCTAAGCAACTTCAACGAAAATGTTTGTAGCCGCAGTCTGATAAGTTTAGTTTTAGATAAAGTACGCGTCATAGTTTCAACGCGCCAACATTGTTGATGTGCACCTTTCTTTGAACCCAAGTACATTCGGTTCAACTTGATGACAGCTTCACCAGCGTGAGAGCTCACGTCGAACACTTCCACACATATCTTGACTATGGCAAGATTGCTTGCCTTCGACTGGCTTGAACACTTCATTTGTAGCATCACGGTAAGTCTTGGTTGAAGCGATGATCGTCTCGCACACGTAAACAAACAGAGAACAGCACGCTTTGTTTAATTTATACGCTACCGATCTACGGGCGTCGCAAATCTATCCCCCTTTTTTCCGCCATGTTGGATCGATCGGAGCGCACCCTATATTCGCTCAAACGCCTTATAAGTTATGCTCCGACTCTATAACAATGCAAATACCTCGTTCATTGGACTTTTAAAGACTACCGAAACCGACAGATTAACCTCTACGTCACTACCTATTTCGGAACACTTGCAAAACGTCAGTTTTGGAATTTCGCGTGCATTACTGGGCACAAAATAAGCCTCACATGACGCTACACAAAATGAGCGGTATACTAAGCCACCACTGCGTCGAGAAAACTCCTTTTAGAAAAAGTTTGGAATGATTCAGCATCTCGCGAGCGTCAAGTGTGCAAGCGGCCAAAAGCACGACAGAAAGCAACAATTACGTCCGACCGTCTGGCTGCCGAGCGCCGAGCCTCAGCTTCCCCCCCCCCCCCCCCCTATAGGGCACGCTCCTTTCGTAAGCAAACGTCCGCTAGACAGGCCGAGCACGTGGCCAAACGGCCATACGGGTGCAAAAGGCCGCCGCGCCGCACGCACTACTCCAGCAACGTAAGCGACGTAAGCGCACAGCCAACACCACGCACAGCACACTGCACTGCATGCGTACAAAGAGTGAGGAGCATTTGCGCTTGCGCCACCTGCGCCCTGTCCGAAGCGGACACCGTTATGCGCTGCGAACACGCGAAGAACGCATATGACGTCAAGGAGCCAACGCCGCGTCGATGAAAGAGAGAGAAAGAGAAATGTCGTTAGACGTACGAGTAAGACAAAACGAACAAAAAAAATGTCGACGAAATGTAGTAATATGGTGGCTGAGTAATAAGCTCTGTCGAGCATCGAATGTCGAAGAAACGATCTTCGGATGACACATCGAAGAAACAAATGTCGAAGAAACGATCTGCCGATGAAACATCGCAGTGTCGATGAAACAATCTGTCTATGAAACCTTGTTCGACGAACTGATTGCCCATTATAAAACTGCGCGTCAAGAATGACGCGGCTTGCCACATGAAAAGTGGCGCGCCCTACATGATCGAGAGCGCAAGAAAGAACCACATGGGGACGGCCGCAAACCCCCAAACCATTCCAAACCAAACCAAGCAAAGTCATGCCAAAGTCAAACCAATCCAAACGAAATCAATTCAAGGACGGCTGCATGTATCAAGATAATGAATGCTGACAGTATTTTATAAAGGCCGAGATGACTGAAAAACAATGCCAGCCGAGGCAAGCACGGTCGATCAATAAAATCAGAAGCAACTCAAGTGAGAAGAAAACTCGGCCACCGCGGCCCCTGTTCATAGAATATCATATACGACTGACAGACACCACTGTCAACAGGGATTATGGTGAGATTTCAAACCGTCGTCACGTGCAACCACCCTACCTAATATAACCGTTCTCTCCCCCCCCCCCCCCCCACACACACACACACAAAAAAAAAATGGGTCGATGCCCATATGTTTACTATATATACATTCTGCATAAACTTCCGTAGAAGTACCTGTGGGTGGCACAAAAAAAGAAACGGAGGTGATATATGTAGTAATTGTTTATCTGTGTACAAATGAGCGAGGTATGCACAGCGAGGCGATGTTCTAATCACTGCGACATTGTCTGTGTAACCTGTCGGAAGGCGCGTTTCTGTTTTCCCCGCCGCCCTTGTCAGCAGGCGAAAGTTAAACGCACCCACTTTAGTCAGCTTGCATTTAGTTTCTTTCGTAATTCATCCAGGTTTACGAAATTTGGTAGAAATGTGCGGAGCGTAAACATTAACATAGTACATTTCTTTCGAATTGGATTAGTGGCTCAGAAGTTTCCCCGCCGCACGACTCACGCGAAGACAAACCAAAGGCTTGAGAGAAACAAAAGAAAAGCACAAAGAAAGCAACCGGCAACCTGTGAGTGTGAGGTCCTGTGAGTGTGATGAGCGTGAAGACCTGTGTGAGGACCGTGAGGACCTGTGTGAGTGTGGGGGCCGCGAGGACCTGCGAGTGTGAGGACCGTGAGGAGCTGTGAGTGTGAGGACCTGTAAGTGTGATGAGCATGATGACCTGTAACAGTGAGGACCGTGAGGAGCTGAGAGTGTGAGTGCCGTGAGGACCGTGATGACCTGTGAGTATGAGGACTGTGAGGATCTGTGAGTGTGATGACCTGTGAGTGTGAGGACCGTGAGGAACTGTGAGTGTGATGACCTGTGAGTCTGATGATTCGTGATGACCTGTGAGTGTGATGACCCTGATGATCTGTGAGCGTGACGACCGTGATGATGACGGCGAGTGAGTTTTGGTTTTGCGTTGAGCCGTGAGGTTGAGTCCGGGTGATGATCCTATTTTGAATAAATCGTGATCGTGAGTGGGCGTGAGTTCTGATTGAGGAAAAAATAGTGATCGTGAGTTTGAGTGAGGACAGCTTAAAATGCCGACCTATGGTTGTCGGATGTCGCAATCCCGGCGGTTGGTCATAGAAATTAGGGGTGTCGCGAACCGGCCGCGGTTCGAGTTCGACCAGGTTCGACTTTTTCGAACTTTTAGTGGAAAGTCGTCGAACCTTGTATTGAGGTTCGACTCCTGTGCGCATGCGCGACAGGCTGGCCAGTTGGCTTCGGATTGGATGGTAATGGCTAAGAGATGAATTAAGTGCAGCGCTGATCGGCTATTTCAGTCAATACAGTACTAAAATTTAAGTTATTAACTTCTTCAGTGAATAGAATTAGTTTCTTTTAATTGCAGTTGTTCACACAATAAAATAACCTTTTGCATAAAAAAAGAAATTCTCCAAACCTAGACATGCTTGTATCAAGGTCTGGCCACACTGTCCACAAAGTCGAACCGGTCGAAACTGGTGAAAAGGTCGAAGGTTCGTCGAACCGGTGCGACCCAGTCGAACCCCGAAAGTTCGACCAAAAAATCTGGTTCGACAAAAGTTCGCGACACCCCTAATAGAAATGCTGTCGAAAAGCACGAGGAACTAGGGGTGTCGCGAACTTTTGTCGAACCAGATTTTTAGGTCAAACTTTCGGGGTTCGACTGGGTCGAACCGGGTCGACGAACCTTCGACCTTTTCCCCAGATTCGACCGGTTCGACTTTGTGGACACTGTGGTCAGACCTTGATACAAGCATGTCTAGGTTTGGAGAATTTTTTTTTTTTTTTATGCATCACTGAAGAAGTTAATAACTTAATCTTCTTGTACTGCGTTAACTGAAATAACCAATCAGCGCTGCCCTTAATTCTCCCCTTAGCCATCACCATCCAATTCAAAGCCAACTGGCCAGCCTGTCGCGCATGCGCACACGAGTCGACCTTAATACAAGGTTCGTCAAATTTTCCACTAAAGGTTCGAAAAAGTCAAACCTGATCGAACTCGAACCTCGGCTGGTTCGCGACACCCCTACGAGGAACGAGTGTCGCTTTCATCGTGGCGTCTGAACTTCTGGCCACAGATCAGTGCTTCCGGCTGCCGATACTTCCGTGGACTACTGAAACCACATCTGGAACTACCGCGCTGGATGAGAGCGGAGCGGAGAGGGGAGAGCAATCACTTAACCTTTTCCGAGAAGCGTTCTGCGCACGCGCGAGCGCCCGATGCCAAGCGGCGGAAGTCGGAACGAAAAATCGAGGAAATTCGGAAGGAGGCTGTATATCAGCGAGTAGAACCAACACCACCTAGACAGAAGGCCTCCGCATGGTTTCCTCTTCTATGAAACGTCATCACAGTCGGATCGCGCTCGGTCGGCTATTGGACCCGAGCCCGACCTTCGACGCGCTGATTGGCCACGAGCCGCAGCCGAACACTGACGCAGCACTCGTTCCCAATCTCTCGCCTCGATCGATCTGACTATGATGACGCGTGTGGAGGCCTTCTGTCTAGGTGGTGTTGGTAGAACACGTAACTGCAGCATATATATAATTGTGTTACACAAAAAAAGAACGTTGACGGAAAGGAAAACACGACGTTTGGGTGGACGCCACGAATACCCCTCTTTCAAGTCGCGTTGGGCAGGCGCCACTGCTCAGAGAGCGAAGGAACTGGTAGCGTAGCTCCCATTATCGATTGGTAGCGCAGGTAGGTCACTTCCTCGATTTTTAGTTCGTGCAGCCACCGCCTGGTGCCGTCGGTATGTGGAAAAGGTTCATTAAAGAAGCGCAAAAAATACAAGGACGAGGAAGTAAACAGAGAGCAATCTGCAGCAGAACAGGCGTGCAGTGACAGGCGTCTGCCACACACATCACCACTGCTGAGACCGCCAGGATCGTGGCCGGGGACAGCATGAAGCCCCTTCGTGATTTAAGAGTAACGCAAGGTGCCTCGATGTACTCACTGGATTCTGGGAAAGTAGCACCATTGCCTTCCCTACCTGCTAGCTGAACACAAACAGACACTAACATACAGACGACCAAAACCTCGCAGGCGATTGGCTAACCCGTCTACGTTGACATGGAAATCGCCATCTCGGTCCATCAAAATTTTTGAAGCTTCCAGAGGGTCGTCCTAAACCAGTCGCACCAAGATCACCATGCAGCATCATCGTACTAGAAGCGTTCCTCGCCAATATAAGCGTCTTACACAATCAACTTATCAGTCATGCCCATCTCCACGGATCTCTCACAATAGACTACTTCTATGAAGCCCTGCAAGCAACACGGCGCGCGTTGCACTCTGGGAACTAGTTGGCCAGGGAGGAGAGTGGCATGGTTTCGGTTTCGGTCGACACGTCGACAAGAGATTATACCTAGAGCGTGGACCATTACGGCCGTTATCTCATGTTTTCTGGTTCCGAGAGCGTAATTTGTGGTCTCTAAACTAACCTAAATGGCCAGACCTCGAAGCTTTAGCACAAGCCTGAGACGTATAGCTTGTATTAACACATGCTTGTTGTATTTTTGTACTTGAGCCTCCTGTTAGCGTTTCAATCGAGGTATATGTGGACGAGCCAGTGCTGGGAATCTCGACGCTGCGAAGCTCGGGGATCTTGCTTGTGTACGAATCAACAAGCTGTAGCAACCAATAAGTATGCATACATCGAGCTTGCGCCTTTACATTAGAGTTGTTGACCAAGAAGTTTGTTTCACGTGCGTCCATAGACGAAATATTACTTTTTGCAATTACTGTTTTTCTTCATATGCCTGAGCATGCAAGGTAAAACTCGGAGGCGCCACTGAAAAGCTCAATTGTAACACACTTCTCATCTCTTATCTGTACTGACCCGCAGCACTGCACGATGTGAAATCCCCGCCCGCTTCATTCCACTAATATTCAACATCGCGTATGCGCATAAAGTTATCCTGCAATCATATAGGCAAATTCGCACATACAGACCGTTTTAAGAAAGCAAAAGTCGAGCACTTGTGTGACGAATGTCGCACCGTGCGCCGGAAGTGCGCCGGACGGGCATGAACCCCTATGCGGTGCGCCAAACGAACGAATTCAAAGCGCGTTTGACGGTTGCTAATGGCCATAATATTTGTTATCTGTTAGCTTTCTTCCTGCCTGAGTATGCCGAGATAATTTCAGACTAATAGTTCAGGCACAGATCTTGGGCGTCAGTAAAAGCTCGTCCAAAAAGGCTTAGCGAGGAGTAGAGGACGCTTTGGGCCTCCGTCGTAGCTAGCCGATCTCAGCGTTTGCGAAAAGTTAATCTTCTATCAGCATAAAATTTGAGTGGGAGATATATGATGACACGAGGAAGACATCATAGTAACTTTAACAGTAGTTAGGTCGAATTTATTGCGTTTCCTTAAAAGTTCATGCGTAAACGCTGGGCTCAACTTTGATACCCTGTGAGGATGCGGCTTGCTTTTCGCCCAATGAAGTAACAAGAAGCGGCCGTTTGGCAAACAAAATACGTATAAGGCTCCAGATAAACAAATTTCAGTTGTAGTTCACTAGTACTAGACGGGATTATTGAAATTGAGCTCAAACATGCACTCGTAGGGTGAGGTGACTAAGCCACGACTTACTATCGTTTGCATACGCACGCACAATATCCGGTGTTTCGGGAACCAAGGAAAGTGCCCCGGTCTTTGTTTTGTATCGCTCGAGAATGAGTGTATTGTATAGGGATGCCGCGAACTTTTTTCGAATCGAAGTTTCGATGATCGAATCAAGCGGTTCGAAAGGTTCGAAAGATTTCGATTTTTCGAATTGTCTATATCGTAAAATTCGACGGAGGTCGAATTTTCGAACTTGTTAAGCTAAGAAGTTCGACGCTTTTCGAACCGTCGAACTTATTACGCTAAAAAATTCGATCTTTTTCGAACTTTCGAATTTATTGCGCTGCAAGGTTCGATGCTTGTCGAACTTTCGAACTTGACTGACCAAAACATTCGATAAATTTCGAACTTCCGAACTTATTTATCAAGAAAATTCGAAAAGTTTCGAACTCTCGAATTTTGAAAAGTCAGAAGTTCGACGAATTTCGAACTTTTAGGGTAAAAGTTCGACGTTCGTCGAACTTCGAAAGACCGGCGGCCGGTTTCATTTGATTTCAAGGAGTGGGGTACATTCGTAATTTTTTTTTCTCGAACTTTTACACGCGGTGCTGCGTTCCTTACGAAAGACAATGTCATTTATTTCAATGTTCTGGCATGCTTAGGTTTAAAGAAAGAAATCCCCGAAGGGGCGAGGACGGACGACAGGTTTTTGACGATTATCGTTTGTGCCAGATTTGAAGCACGCTGCAGCCGGAGCTATTTATGGTAGATATGTTATACTTTTTTAAGAATGATCTATGTATAGCCTAGGTAAGTGCCGTCTTAAGATGTGATTATTGTTATTCAACGTGAGTTTCGAAGAAATGTCCAAACATGTATCTGCATGCAATTATGACCTAAACTTGATATTTATTTTCGTCTAAGTTGTTTGAGGTATCGCATTTAAATTAGCACCACAGACAGTACATATCATTGCCATCTGCAGAATACAAAATAATATATTTATTGTTTTTTCACGTTAAGGAATAAATTAACTCATTGCAGAAGATTTCTAGTAGTGTTCAAGTTCAGCAAGTCATTAAAAGAAAACTGTTTTTTTTTTTTTTTTTCGCTTCACGTTTCTGGGACGTGTTTCTTTTAGCCTGTACACATTTTGGTAAAAGAAACTTGTTTCGAAGTTCTGAACCTCTGAATATGCACGAATAGAACACTTCCGACGAATTCTTGATAGTTTTTTTTTTTTTTCTCCTGCTTTTTATTCCCGCATTTATTCTTTTTTTTTTTTTTTTCTTTTGTTACTATCGGCACAGGTGTTTAGGTCGAAAAGACAGCTTTGAACTTCCGAACCACTAAGCATGTGACGAGCAGTGCCTTCTGACAACGAGTTTCTAACAGTGACCATCTACGCAACCTTTTATGCAGTGAAGAGCGACAGTAGCTATACATATGCATAAATAATTTCAGATTAAAATAAGCTCGACCACGCCCCCTTTCCCCGTATTGTTTTCTTTAACAGTCCGAAATACCTGCAAAGGGAAGAAAAAGGCTGAAGCCCCCCCCCCCCCCCCCCCCCCCCCCCCCCCCCGCCGCTATCCTCTTTCCTTCCGTTTTTCCTCTTCCGACGCCACTTGTATGGTAGAACGCTCCTCGACCTCGAGTTGTGTCGGCTTTTGTGCTTTTTGCGAGGCGATTCCTCCGTCCCAGAAAATAAACCTCCAGGACAATTATAAACTTCACCGGATCGGATTACTACCAGCGTGCAAGGGGTGGCGAGCTAGTTTGCCAGGTCGCTTCAAGGTTTTTCTGAGCCTCAACCTCCTGCTCGCCCCTGGCCGTTTCGAACTGGATGAGTCTCGTAAAACAGTGTGTTCGTGCAATCACTACTGCGTGATAAAGACCCCCCCCCCCCCCCCCCCCCCTTCCCCCCCGGGGGGCTGGCGGTCACAATTCTGCACTGGCAAATATTCTAGCACGTTCGGGACACTCGTCGTCTCATTTAATTGCCTTACCAACTTCGCAGAATCTAGATATCACACCCTAACTTTTCTAAACTTGATTTTGTGAAAACAAGTGAGTCGTGAAAACGTTATTTGAAACTGAAACTGTAGAAAAACTTGAAAATCGGACTTCAAACTTTGAAAACTTGGATTAGAAAAAAATTCAAAATCTTCGAAGTTTTTTTTTTTTTTTTTTTTGAATGTAGCGTTAAAAGAGAATCGAAACTTTCGAACTTTTCGAACTTTAAGCCAAAAGAAATTCGAAATCTTCGAATTGTTCGAACTTCATGTCTATAAAAATTCGAAGCGTTCGAAGTTTTCGAATTTTTTTTACAAAGAATTTCGAAATCTTCGAATTTATCGAACCTGAAGTAAAAAAATATTCGAAATATTCGAATTCGAAATTTTAGAAACCGTGAAAGCTTCGAAATTTTCGAATTCGAAGCTCCGCTGTGGACAAAAGTTGCGAATTTTTCGAAATCGAGCCTCGGTCGGTACGAAAATATCGAAATTTTTCGAAATCGAACCTTAGTTCGCTTCGCAAATATCGAAACCTTTCGAAATCGAACCTAGGGTGGTTCGCGACATCCCTAGTATTGTACGTTCGTGAAAAGTCAGATAATAGAAAAACGCAAGCAGCGCGTTCGGTCGCGGCGTGATAGCATGAGATGCGGCTGCTCAGTCGAAACCGAAACTGAGCGGCCAACTAGTTCCCAGAGTGTACTGCGTGGTATTTCGCCGCGATGGGGCGCGTCGGTTTTGGAAGAAGTCCATTAGCATCCTCGATCATCCGCACCGGTGCGCCCCTTCATCTTCGATCAAGTGCACCGGTGCGCACCGTACGTCTTCGATCAACGAAGCGCACCCTCCCGGTGCGGCTTTTCGTTGCCCCAACGCGCACCAAGAAAATCGGTGGTGCGCCGGGGGGCAGTCCCATCAGGCATTAGAGCACTGCACGGGCCCGGGCCAGCCCGAAAGCCCGAGCTCGGCCCGGCCCGCGGGCTGGGCTCGGGCCGGGTAGCACGTATTTTCTCGGGCCCGGGCCGGGCTCGGGCTTGAACAAAAAAGTTCTCGGGCCGTGCCGGCCCGGGCCGGCCCGGGCCGTGCCTGGGCAATCTTCTGCCGTAAATCATAAATTGTTGTTGATAACAAGAAGTCTGCTCATTAATCTTTTAGGTTCATTGAATACAAAAAAAGCGAAGTGCAAATTCACTGCAGCGTCGTTAAAAATAATAACTAAAAGGCGTCTTGAAGCTAGAAAGCTTTTTAGCTTTTTCCGTGTGAGCGAGGGTTCAGTGTTATAAATTGTAAACAAAATAAAGTCCCAGTCATATGCTTGTCAACCTGTCTGATTCATCGCTCTCAAAAATATCTAGTTCACTATTAGGAAGATTTAGAAAAACGTACGCAAGCGCTTTGGGTACCGTAAAAATAGCGTTGCGATGTGAAACCTATGGCGATGCTAATTCTAGCTTGCCCAAAGTGCTTGAGTACGTTATTCTAAGACTCCTTTATTGCACAGAGCGCGACACTATATTAGCGCGAACAAGCGAACGTCGTGTTTTTATGTTTATCTCATAGAATCATAACGCTGTTTTCAAAACTATTAGTGTATTTAGAAGTGCTCATCTGGGCAACAGACCTAAGCGGTATACTTTGGTGCCTACTAACACCATTTCGAAGCAAAATTCGAAAAAAGAGCCAACGTCGTGTTCGCGGTATCAGTGTCGCGCAGTGTACATAGCCCGTTCCGCGCTTGCACGTTTTGGGAACCATCTTGAAAAAAACGTTTTAAGGGGTTAAGTAGGAATATATTAAACTTAAGCTTGCCTGAAAGGGTTGTATATTTTAAGAACGCGTTGACATGTAAAGCTACTTCAGGACACATTCTTAAACAGAAAAGGTGCGCAGACCAGGCTTAGAACGATGGAGACGTTTTGTGAAGAGGTTGCGATGTGCAGGGCCTTATATAAGTAGGTTGAAACGGGACGCGTTCAAGCGCAAAGGGTGTTTCGGAAACTGGTTCGAATAAGAAGGGCGTTTAGGGAATGGGTAGAAACAGAACAAGTTCAAACGAGAAGGACGTTTAGGGAACTGGTCGAAACGGGACGGGTTCATATGGGAAGGGCGTTTAAAGAATGGGTCGAAACAGGACGGGTTCAAATGGGGAGCTCGTTTCGGGAACGGGTCGAAACGGGACGGGTTCAAACGGGAATGGGCTGTTTCGGGCGACAGCCATCGGGCCGGGTCGGGCGGGGCCTAGAAATTAAAAATTCTGTCGGGCTCGGGCCGGGCCCGGGCCGTGTCTCTTCCGGGCCGGGTCGGGCCGGGCCTAGAAATTAAAAATTCTGCCGGGCTCGGGCCGGGCCCGGGCCGTGTCTCTACCGGGCCGGGTCGGGCCGGGCCTAGGAATTCCGGCCCGTGCAGTGCTCTATCAGGCATTGCGGCCAGGAGCGGGAATCGAGAAGATGGCGGGAGTAGCAGACGCGCAGACTATCGAGATGACGATCTTGCGAAAACGAACACGCCTCGCAGCTACACTAGATGATTTCCTCGGGTCTTCTGACGGCGAGACGACGAGTTTCTCACCATCGCCGCGATTACTGGAGATTGCTGCGGTGGCAAGGAGCGCCCGAAAAGCACGAATTTCGTGGAAAGCGGCGCGAGGCGTTTCGATGACAGCGTGTTTCGCTTTCTTGGAACTAATAATGATGGCCAACAGCTTCGTGACCCCATCGACAATCACGTCCACGATGTTTATTTCTGTGGGACCGTCAAATCCGCGTGTAAAAAAATAGAAGAAATTGACAGCAGACGGGCACCGTGCGCTGACCTACGCAAAATAAACGAACAAAACGCGAAGTGACGCAAGGTGGAGCTTGCCGCGGTGCGCCGTAAAACGAATATCATCTTCGCTCAGAGCAGAAAGAATAAAGCGGTACTTACTTATTTAAAATCGGAATATATTTGCGTTACCTTCAATTTATTTTGACATGCAGGGACGTAGTTACTGATCCAGTGTTATTGCGTAGTTCTTGCCGTCTCCCTTAATTTCCAGATGTTCTTCGTTCGTTTGGCACGTGTATCCCTCATGCTGAAAAGCGCCGACGTCGTGTTCGCGCTAACAGTGTCCGACAGTGCACATAAATACACGTACGAAGCCGTTTTACCACAGTTTTTAATGCGATAAATTTGAAAGAAAAACGCCGTAACTGACCAATTTTTTCGTCGGCCTCACTGAGAAATGTTCTAAGCTACCTAGTACGTACGAATTATTCGGGATATTTGCTCTTACGATCGAGCGCAGGGCGAAAATGCGCTCACTTTTTCCCATAGGAATGCATTACCGGAAGTCCATTTTGGGCTGGTTGCTGTCTGCTTCACTGGTCTGCTTCAATTTGCGTCAGCACACTAGCGCCACTTGAACCTCTAGCGTACATTATAATAACTCTATGCACGCGACCACGCTGACCCGGCTGACCACGCTCTCGTATTCTGTAAATAAACATGGCGTCCGAGGCTGTGTGGTTCAGTGTGGTCTACGCTATAATTTGCGTTTACATACTTACGCCGCCGACAGAATTCACAACCGCCGGATTGACGCTCACACATCTATTCGGGAGGTTCATCGACAAGGAAGACGTCAAGTTCGTGGAGCACCACATCCAGAGAACGCTGCTGACTGTCGTCGTCCACACCTTCCTGCCCCTGGGTAACGCTACATTTCGAACACATTCTAGCGTTTAAAAGGTCATTCGACGCCGACGATAGCACGAACCGGCGCAGATTGTTAGCCTAGCGCTAAAGATCGCGCTTGTTTCGCGGTTCTTGCCGTGTCACATTCGAGTGTCATTAATGTGACGTGTCGTTCATCCGCTGCCGTGCTCTTCTTGCGAGGATGATGGCATGATGCATTCTGTCCCCAGCGACCTAGCACGTAGTGGCAGTAAAAGTGAGGATGACTGGCTTCTCGTTATCTGGGCCGAAGCATTTGTTGCGTAATTTCTTCGTTATTGATTCAAGCGTCGCCCACTTCGAGGGCGAGATCGTGACGCTCTTCGCGCGCTGGATCGGTGCTTGGTTTCGTGCAACTTCCACGTGGGATGTGTATGTTTTCCCGTGGGAAACAACTTTTCAGTAGTTGTAACGGCGGCAGCAACCGCGCGATAAAGGTACGAGGCTGGCAATCGAGTGGTTCACGCTGCGGGCAGAAGAGCCCGTTCACGCCGTTTTCTTGCGTTGCATTAGGTTACGGGAGCTGCTTACGTCGATGGATGGAGGCTAGCTTGCGCCGTCTAGCCTCGAAACCCAAAGTATGATTCATCCCTTCGCCCTGAGCCAATTTGCACCCCCTCTGCATTTTCCAATCACCAGGCAGTGTGGGATATCTCCAGATCACCTTTGGGGATCTGGCGAAAAAATCTAAAAACATATCACCCTTTGCCTTCTCCATTGTTCCTTTTTCGCCGCCACAACCTAGTGCCCCCATCAGATCCGTTACCCTTTCAGGGAGGGCGGAGTGAAGCCCCATGTACAGTCTCCGGCAATATGAAAGACCCACTGGGAGCGCGTGGCCGAGGCGGTGGCTGGCGGGGGCGCTGCGAGCGCTCCGGGCAATTCCATTCTGCTTCGAGGAAAGGACGCTCACTCGGGCTCAGCTCAGCGAAACGCGCTTATCAGTTTGTGCTGAGCCCCGAGTGAGCGTCCTCCCCTCGAAGCAGAATGGAATTGCCCGGAGCGCTCTCAGCGCCCCCGCCAGCCACCGCCTCGGCCACGCGCTCCCAGTGGGTCTTTCATATTGCCGGAGACTGTACTTCCAAACCAAATGTTCTGGTGTCTCAGTCTCACAATGGTATATGGCACATAATGTATCTATCTCTTAAAATTTAGCCCTATATGTCTTTGACCTTAACACTCCCATTCTCGCCTCAAACAGCAAAGAACTTCTATGCAAATTATCAAATACCTTTTTCTTTCTTATGTCTGGCATTTGTGACCTGTACGTTGTTAAAGAGAAGCTGAAGAGGGTCTTTGAAAAAATGAAAGTGTAAAGTCTAGCATATTTTTGTCCTGCAAATTTGAATATTGCCAGCATTTGACCCGAACGTATCAATAGACGAGAGAAAGTCCGAAAAACTAACTGCTGGGTATGATGTCATACCCAGAGATTAAAACTGCCTTGCGCTTGCCGCTTGTGAGGGAATGTGTACAGCGTTTTTGATTGCTCGGGTAAAGCATGCGGAAGGCGCAAAAATGTTGAGATCTCTGCACGATGCGTCACAATTCTCTCCTTCAGTGCTATTTTGAAAGTGCTGTTGTGGCTACTTGGCAAATCGATCTGAAACATAATTTCGATATTTGTGGTCAGGGTGTCGAACCGGAACCGTAAACCGGAACTGAACCGGTGTTTTTAGCCAAACTGAACTGAACCGAAATCTTTGCCTCCATGTTGGAACTGAACCGGAACTGAACCGAAAAAATATATAATGGTAACCGGTTAAAAATGGTTTATGGTCAGTTTGTTTTGCTTTTTTGTTAGTCGAAAAATGAACATTTGGGAGTAAAAGATTGGCAGCTGTAATTCATGTATTAATCAAATCGTCATATACAGCATTGCAGTGTATGAGAAAATGTGGGTTTTCGTGGTGCTTTTGTATAGACCTATTGCTATATTACCCAAGCATCAAGGAGAATGCAGGGATTGGTATTCCACGCGCCGCACGTGTTGGCCTCAGCAGTAGTAACTTTTCTAAAGCAAATACGTAAAACAAATGGCATCTTGCATGCGCGTTCGTCAGCACTTTATTTCGGTTATTAATTTCGAACCTTTTATACGGGGAAGGCGTGCGCGTGAGGCGCGTGGAACACCGATCCCTGCATTCTCCTTGATGCTTGGGTAATATAGAAAATGGTATATTGGCACTATGATTAACCATGTGTCACATGGTCACGTCATGTCATGGTGTCAAGACATGCTGTTAAGTAATGCCACATCACGTGACATCACAGGACTCACTGCGTCAAGCCAATTTAAATTGAGAATGGCACTAGATTTATTAATTTTGTCTTTTTTTGGCATTGATAAATTTAAATTCGGAGTTTATCGGAAAAGTCTGAATGGACAAAAAGTTTACCGGCGGGTGTTTTTCAGATTTTTCCGAAAACACGGAACCCTAATCATAAGTAAATGCACCTTCAAATTATCTCTCTGCAAACCTTTTCCAACGTTTTTATCCTCGATAGGCACATATAAAGTGATTTAAAATAGCCTTAAAAAATTTCTGATTTTGAAGCTAATTTAAGTAACTATGTTCTTGGCACGTATATAACTCCTCAAACTTTTATGTGGTGAACAGAACTTTTACGTGTCTGTGGGCTGGATAAAAACAAAGTACACAGGGGCACATGGAGGAACTGTGACGATTACGCACGCAAAGCGTCAGAAGTGTCCAATTGAGTAGCTGCCATGTCGAGTAGAGCATGGAATACTACTTCGTTTTATTAAACAAAAAATAATCAATTAGTAAGGGTGATGCTTATTCGCCAATTGAATTGACCGGCATCTTGTCGAGAACAAACCTCAACAGCCAGGCTATACCAGTTTATCCTAAATAAGAAAAAGTTCACTTGGGTAAGCACTATTTTAGGCCAGATTCAATCTCAGTACGAAGGTGCTTATAGATTAGTGTCAACGATTTCGATCACTCCTTTTTGCATGATTTGTCGCCTGCATCACGGTGCTGAGTGTAAACAATGTTGGTTAGAAAAACAAGCATTGTGATTGCTGCTCAGTGTTTCTATAAAAGATAGAATGAAAGTGCTTGTCCTAAAACTTTCGTGACAATTTGAAAATTTTATTGCTTTTAGCTTGTCATCAATTAAATATTGTGAAACATATTTCGTAAACCATAGTTCATGATGTATATGGAGACGAAGTGCCCATTCATGATATTATGCACTGTAATTAATTCCTTAGTTCAAGGGCACAACCGCAATTTAACTTTTAACACTGCGATGCAAAGTTGTACCAATCATGGGTATTTTAGGCGACCTGCCACACTTTGCAACATTTTGATTCAGGTAAAATATATGTGATTCTGGTAAACATAGGGATATTGAGTTGTATAAACATAATGTTTTGTATCTTAATGTTCATTTTCTTTCACTTTTGTGTCGAAATTAAATAACAGAATTTCATATTTTTCGTACTTAAAAATAAAAGTGGAAAAAACATAGTTTTCTTCTATTGGTTGTACAATCAATAGAAGAAAACTATATTGTTAATCTTTTCACGGCATAAATAGTGCCTTTTGCCAGAATAACACAAAAAATATATTCGCAATTTAGCAGTTCAAACCGGTTTGAACCATTTTGAACTGGGTTGAACCGTTATATTTGCTCCCCGTAACTGAACCGAGAGCCGTGAACCTGAACTGAACCAATAAAAATTTAGGTTCGACACTCTGTGATCTGAACGCCAAATGAAGACAATTTAGCTATTTCTTCTCAAAAACAGAACCACTTCAGTTTCCCTTTAAAGCTGATTTTTCTTGCGTTCTTCCCTCCCACATTTTTCTTTCTGCCTCTTTCACTCCCTTTTTCACTGAACTGATCTGCTGAGCCCTATCACTAGTGTGCAGGTATCTAAATGTCAGCTTGTGGGTTCGGTTTGTCCATTTTGTGTTTAAACCTTTTGTGTATAAATACTTGAATACTTTCCGTGCCCACTGACCATCATCCATTTCAGTTAACCTATCTTCAATTTTAAATTTACTGATTGCCTCTCTGCTCTCAAAGGACCACCATCCCATTTCCCAGTGCACTCCCTCATTTGGTGTGTTACAATGCACTCCCAGTGCCTATCTGCCTAGGCTTCTTTGTCGAATTTCTAGTCCTGATTGAACCTCTGATTTTATGCACAGCACTGCATTGCCAAAAGACAGTCCTGGCACCATGACTCCTTTCCATATACCCCTGACCACTTCATATCTATTATAATTCCATAATGCCTTGAGTTTCATACCTGGAATTCTTTTCCCTTTTGTAGTTATATTTTTTCATGTTCCTCTAGGTATTTCCTTCCGTCATTGAGTCATACTCCCAGATATTTGGATTTTTCTACATAGTCTATTCACTGTCTTGTATTTTCAGGGGTTCTCTTTTTTCGTTGTTGAACACGATTACTCCAGACTTGTCACTACGTAAACTCGGGCCGAAGGTGTCCCTTTCCTCTGCACATATTCTAGTTCCTCTAATGTGTTGCGGTTATCTGCCATGAGTACAATGTCGTCTGCATACATTAGTCCTGGAGTTACTTTATTACATTTCTCCCTTCTTCCATATAGCTCGCATCAGAACCTAAAATTCAACATGAGGAAGATATGTATCTTTCTCATGTTTAATTACTGTTACCGACCCGCTCGTTTTGTACTGAACCTCAAATGTTTTGCTGTAATTTCTTTTCCATTTCGCTTACCGTAATATCTCGAGAGATGCCCCACACCCGAAAGATAATACACCCCTATTTTTGGCACATTTGCTTTTTTTTCATAAACACCGAAAGATAGACCAATTCCAGTGATATACCACTTGCTAAATCTCCCAAGTGCCCCAGCTCGCACTCGAGGAATCATGGGAACAATGTTCCTTCAGTCCCCTAGTGATCGGTAATTTCGACTAGTTTAATGCTTACACACTTTTGAGTGTAATCCAGAGTCGTCACCCTGAACAAGCGTCGTGTAGAGTCCAAAGGCCTGTCCTCTCATTTTTAAAACTTCTCGTCAATGTCGGCGTTTTTTGTACTGTGTGCATCCACCCTTCAACCTGGCTGAGCTGCAGAAATCTCTTAAATTATTGTCAATCTCGTACAGCTTCAAAGATGCTGATATTAACTTAGAAACGCTATAAATACTATAAACAGACCTGTTGACTCCGAGCGAAATCCTGGTTTTGGTTGTTGTGAATTCTCGGCTTTTTAAGCAATTGAACAACATTCATGAGAATGATAATATTGTAAGAGATTTCTGTAGCTTAGCCAGGTTGAATTGTGGATAATTCACATTTCTTAGGCCAATCATTGTGGCAAAGTATGCTTGCATTTATCGGAACAGGCGCGTTACGGTGCTCCATTCTTTTACATACTGCTTTCATTTGAGATGCTTTTCTATATGTATGTGACTCAATATCCTTTCTTATTTGCAGGATTTTAGAGAATGAGAATTTAACGGTAGCAAAGTCTGATCAATACTGAATTTTCAGTATGAACTGCGAGAAACACCCCGTGAACTTCTCCAGAAATAAACCCTAGAAACCCACTGAGGTTGACCTCGAAGGACCCAATAGGGACCTCTTGTTTGTGGGGGCCTGCATTACTTTCCTCCAAGGGTGGCACGCGGAGTATATGAGAGAGTTTCGGAAGTCACTCAAGAACAACAGCCTCTTTCTTCACTCGGTGGCATATTAAGTTACTCTTAAGTGGATTTAATGGATAACAACGACATGATTAGGGAGTGCATAACTAAAGCAAACTCGCCCGACAGAGAAGGCACTGAAAAATGGAGCCAACAAATCTAAGGCAGCACAGCTCCATTGCTCGAGTGTAGCCCACTTTTTCTGGCACTCCACACAGGCTACTTCTTTGGGTTCACGCATCTGATTGAGGATGACGGCGTGGTGGAGCTGTGGCAGTCCAACCTGCTGTGGCAGATCGGGCTGGCTGCGTCCTGTCTCGTCTTTACGGCCGGCATCGTGCTTGCCTTCAGCTGGTCCATGGCAGACTGGTCCCGCCACCCGGTGACGCAGAAGCTCCTGGTGTACGGCAGTCCGTGGCGGCTCATCGCCATGCGCATCAATGCCGAGTTCTGCCAGGTGGACAAGTTCATCAGCGGCGCTGGGTCGCTCACCCGCACGGTGGTCACAAACTCCTGGATCATCAAGGCAACGCCGTACAGCCTGCACCTGATTCAGCAGACGGATGCGGTGCTGGAGCTGGTGAGCAGCGCCGAACACTCGGTCTCGGACGTGAGTGGGACGGGAGCCCAGTATCTCGACATCCTGGTGCGGAGCAGGAGGCCCGGCATTCCCTCCTTCACCATTCGGTGAGTCCGGAGCACCACTGTGCATCTTACGGCGGGATAAACGCCTTGCCATTCCAGTAGCGAGATGTAGGACTACATCCGCACATTTTTGACTCGCATTGCCGGGTAATCTGTAGACAAAGAAATTCTGGCAAGTTAGAGTTGTCTAATCCTTGTGCATTACACAAAAGTTAATATGTCGATGGTTAGTGTATCTGGAGACTAACAAAGAAACCAAAGTTGAGTTTTCATTTTAGTTAGGTCGTATATTCGTTTATTATAAAGGAAATCGACGGATGTTTTTTTACTGTTTATTTAGTTGTAAGATATCGGTGTATTTTGGTCATCTGCTTCTGGTCTAAGGGGGAGTTTTGTTTTACAAAAACAGTCCTAGCTGGAGCAAAAATCTCAAGAAATTGGTGTCTTCCGGTTTGAACTAATTTTGTATTTTTGACACTAATGGATGCTTATCGGTGTTTTTCGGTTTTAACCAATTTGATATTTTTGACACCGCCCTGTGTTTTTTGTGTTTTTTGGTTAAAACTGGAAAGTCTGTGACCTAATTATAGTTGTCCCTAAAGCGAGTGATTTAGAGATGCATCGGAGAGTAGCGGGTGCTTTCCTTTGAAGTAGAACATCATTGTTACGTTCTCAGTCGATATGATTTGCTGGCTGTGGCAGTCAGGAATGTCAGTCACATTCAACTCCCATAAGCAGGAGTGTATCATTTTTCCATTTTTTTTTTTTTTTGCTTTTTCGTTGCTGTTGCTTACATCCAAAAAGTGCCAACCGACACAACTGACCTTTTCCTTTTGCTCCGCTGCCCCTCTTTCTTGCCTTTTTGCCTCTCCATACCGCGCTTCCCGCCTGGACGGGCATGTCTGTGGACCTTGCTTGAAACGGATAAAGGCTTTCTAGAGCTCCTCAATTGAGCCACTCTAGCCTGTTCATCTTTTCATCTCCTGCTTTGGTGTGCATACAGGCTTCTCTTGTGCTTGGTTTTTCAGGTTGCACACATTTCGTATGGAGTTCCTAATTGTGCACTGTGCATGCATCGAGCGTTCCTGTTTTGCACTGGCATGCGCGTCTAGCTTCCCCACATTGCACTGGCAGGCTACGAGGAGCCAATGCGGTGGAGCATGTGCACTAGATTGATGCGCTCCAAGATTTGGTTTGCTCTCGTAGGCCTTGAGCGTCTAATAAAAAAATGTCAGCCTGTATGCGAATTAAAGGGATACTGCATCAAAACTTAAAATATACCTCTCACGTTCAGAAATAAGTTAAACATGATCAACTCTATTTGCTATAGACAATCGCACGCTTGTATTTTGAACAGATGACTATATTTTTCGTTCCAAAGGACCGATTTCAGCGAGCACTCAAAGATATGTCATCCCGGGAGACATGACGTCAGCTGGACCAGTACGGGCAAAGCTGTTTGGGGGCTGGCGTGGCTATGAGCTCCGCCACGTGGCGTCATCAGTGCATTGGAACCTGGCTGTTTTAGTTGCCCCTCCCCGCAGGAGTTGAATAGGCTGGGAGAGAAGGGAATGCGGTACGACAGGGCTTGCGCGCATGCAGCTTGCCGCCAACTTCCGCCGAGCGTTTAAGGTCAAAGTGACATAACAACATACGGTTTATTCCTTTTAAATAACGTTTTGGTGTCATTTCGAGCAAAAAGTTGGTGTCTGCGTGGTGTGGCTGGAACTTGGTTGACATTTAGACAACAAAATAGGGGCTAGAATTTTGTTGCAGTATTCTTTTAATACGGTAGTTCTCCACTTAAAGTCCATGAGGAATAAACTGATGCGTGTAAGTTGCTTCATGTCGATCTGTAAGTCCCCCAAAAGCATTATCAGTTATTAGGGTTTCCCGGTGGATCATACCTTTTTTTGTACCGCTGTCCTCTGAGAAATGTATCAAGGGGGTTTAAAGGGAAGCTAAAGTGGTTCTGTATTTGAGGAAAAACACTTAAATCGTCTTCATTTAGCCTTCAGCATCACGAATATCAAGCTTATATTTTAGATTGATGCACCAAGCAGCCAGAACAGCACTTTGAAGATAGCATTGAAGTTGCCGGCACATTTGGTGGGAGGAGAGAATTGTGATGTATTACACAGAGATCTCAACATTTCCGCTTCTTTCGCAAGCCTTACCCGAGCAATCAAAAACATTGCACACGTTTCCTCACAAGCGGCAAGCGCACGACAGTTGAGTTGAAACAAAAATACGCTAGAATTCACCTCTATCTTGTTTTTTCCAAGAACCTCTTCAGCTTCCCTTTGAATCATATTTGCTCACCTTCACCAAGATGATCAAATCTGTTGTGCAAAACCACAATAAAGAGAACAACTAATTGTGTGTGCTTTTTTTTTTTATATATATATATATCACTTCAATTGTACGTACAAAAATATGCACTATACCGCGAAATACCGGGGGAGCGCCCAGCCCACTTTCACTGGAAACTCGGTTAATGTAGACATGGGCACTTGTCCAGTCAAATCGGGTGGTCAACGTATAGTTGGCAAAGTTCCCAAGTTTGGGAAATGTTAACGGTGGGCGCTTGAACAAAGTGGGTCCTTCTGCGGTATTTTTTGGTAATTGTTTTAATCTGTAGCACTTTGTAGGAAAATGCAGGGTATTTCTTTTTAAGCTTAACAGATTTGTTTAAAAAAAGCTGTGAAAGCTACACTAATATGGGTTGTGCAGGTAAGTTGTATGGCTAGGGGGTAGCATAAGGGGCTAATTGTAACAATCGGTCCGCTTATTAACTAAAATATGTTAATGTTTTCAATGTTCAAAATAAACATGTGTTTCTAATTAGAAGTATGCAGAGTGTCATTAAAGAACATGAAAGCAGTCAATACTCGAACTGCTTGGAGCAAGCATGCTGGAGCGCTCGTTACTACTTGTGCAGTAACGCTACCAGTGCGATAACATGTCTGCCTGGTTTGTCTGTCACTTATCATCCGCATTTCTCGCCCCAGCCTTGTGCTTGTTGTGTGAGTGGTCACTATAGTCGGTGACTGGTCAAGAACAAAGTAGAAGCTCCTCCCAGCCCTTTCCACTTTAGTAGAGCAAGCGCTGGAGAGGCGACCTCCTCTCCACTGTTCGCTCCGCTGAAGTGGAAAGGGCTGGGAGGAGCTTCCACTTCGTTCTTCACCTCTTACCGGCTATGGAGCACACTGCACTTCCCACGCGCTCAAAGTCTCTAAAAAGGACTGATTTAGTGATTTTTGCTCTGCAAGTTTCTAATTAGAACCATATGTCCATTCTTACTAATTAAAAGTTAATGAACAAATTTTAGTTAATTATTTGACTTATTGCCACGATAACCTCTTATCTTATGTCCCCCTGGCCGTATAACTCACCTGCACAAACCACATTAGTATAGCTTTCATGATTTGTTTTAAACAAATCTGTTAAAGATCGACATACAACCTCGGTTTTCTGCAGGGAAGATAATCCTCTTAGCGCTCCCCTCTCCTAAGCTGCGAGGGGAAGCCAAGTTGGGGCAAGGTAAAACGTGGAGAGGATATAGGAGAGGAGAAGACGGGCAAAAGTTGGCCTTTAAGCTTAAAAAAAAAAACACCCTGTATATGCTGCTCCACCTTCATTTCACTGGAGAGATGGCAAATGAAAGCGATTCATTTCTGGTTTTGCTTAGCTTAAGGTGCATGGGCAGAAAGCATTTTGCAAACTGCAGTAGGCATACTACACTGGCCAAATAGCCTCTTTACAGCAGAGACACATTCTCTAAGGCAGACTTGACATCCTACCGTATAAACATCTATGCATTTCTAGCCTTTTTTGTCTCCTTGTGTGTTTGTACCGAGAGAGCAACTGGCTCATAGACGGTGTTAAAGTAATATCATTGTGCATTAGCAACGTTTTAAGTGTTATTTTCATTGCTTTATTTATCTGAAGAAGAAAGAATGTGCCTCTTATTAGGCCAATTCAAATTTTGTTCTAAAGGGCCAAACAAAACTGAAACTGTGAAGCAGAACTGTGCAAAAAGTTGGATTCAAAAGACGGCAGTTGAGCTTTCCTGTGTTCCATAGATCGGACATGCGCTTTCAATTACATCACATGGGTAGACAATGTGCTTAATGGGAGCTTGTTTCTCATTGCAGCGTCAATTCCATGGAATATAATGACCTGAGGGAAAAACTCCAGGCACCGTTGGACAATGTGCGCAACATAGTAATCCACCGCAGCCTCAGCGACAGGTTCACGGATGCCTTCAAAAGTCATGTCGTGCAAAATGCAAAGTACAAGCTGCCAGAAGGCATGGTTAGTGCTTGTTTTATTTAGCTGCAGACCAAGTGGCGCAAGCAAGTGTGGGGTAGTGTGTCAGATGGACACACAAAAAAGAAAGTAAAAAATGTAATGAAAAATACTGCGATAAAAAAAAACGTCCTAATTAAACTAGTGACTGGCAGCAAAAAGGTAAAGCATCACTGAGGGCCCGGTGCAGGTGTGAGCTGAGAAGAAAAAAAACTTGGCAGGGACAGAATTGCTGTCATATACAGTTGAACTTTGATTTAACAAAGTCACCGGGACCCGCTAATTACTTCGTTAAATCGGGAAGTTCGTAAAATCGAGGAAGAGAGACTTCGCGCATGGGCTGCGTGGGGAATCCAAATTTGTTTGTTAAATCGGGAAGTTTTTAAAATCGGGTTTCGTTAAATTTAAGTTCAACTGTATTGTCCTAGGTTAAAAAGAAAGTTTACTGTGAGTAAGAAGATGTTCGGAGGAGGCTGGGTAAACCCCGAGGAACATTGAGCTCTTGGTGAATGTGGAATGAATCAAGAATCTCGTTTTGGCATGTGCAGGAACAGGTTTAAACTGCTCAGGCTACACAAAAGGTTGAATTTGTAGGACTAACAAACTCTTGAAAGTATCTATTGTAAAATCCCGTCAAGGACACCCCCTCCGGAGAGATCGCCCATCCCGTTTTTCTGGCTAAATATCTGTAACATAAAAATTCCGAAACATCGCCCACCCCCCAATTCTTGTCGGATGTCAAGTGATGTCCGACGGGAATCGCGCATCAACGGCGCTATCTGCGGTACCGGTATGTCCGAGAAGCGAGTTCACAGCAGGTTTCTGTGTTTTTGTCTGCAATCTGCACACGTGACATCGGCTCCCGTAACACGAGAGTTGTTCCCACAAGTATATTGCATCGCGAAATGCGAATCTGCTGCCTTCGCGATTTGCGGTATCCGTTCCCAAGTTCGTAGCGGATTCCCGTGTTTTGGTTCGCGATCTGCGCGCACAGTATCGATTCTTAGTTGTAACACATGCAAGTTGTTCCCACGTGTATATTGCATTGTGAAATGCGATTCTGTTGCGTCCACAATATTTGTTTCCTTGATGTGCGAGTTTGTAGCATAGTCTCGCGTTTTTGTCCGCGATCTGCGCGCAATATCAGTTTTCGTGACAGGTAAGGTTGTAGTGGGTCCCTGCGTCTTTATTGCACCATGAAACTTGAATCTGCTGCGTCCGTGATCTTCGGTATCCGTTCCCGTGAGATGCGAGTTCTTCGCACCGTGAAACGTGAATCTGCTGCGTCAGCCACTTGCGGTATCCTTTCCTGTGACACAGGAGTTTGTAGTGAATTCCCGTGTGTTTATCGCATCGCGAAACATGAATTTGTGGGTCCGCGATGTGTGGTATCAGTTCCTGAGTCACATGGTTTGTAGCGCCCCGGTGCTTATTAATTTTTGATAAAGTTTTGCTGTGGCATCTCCAAAGATAGCCCACCCCATGTTTTTCACCACTTATCTCCTAATTTTGTGTGGGCGTTCTTACCGGATTTTAGGGTATATTGATCCAGTGGAGCCGTAATATTTGTCAAGTCTCGCACATTCCCCTATGGAACGGGCAGAGACAGATTTATTTTGCAGTGGTTAGGAATATTAGAGTGAATTTAACTTGCGCGCAGGAAGGTTTTTATACAATGGGAGCAAGCCGCTATGTAAGATTGGTTCTGGAAAGGCTTTAAAAATCATTTGCCTCTGTCAAAAGCAGCACAGAGAGCGGTCATCGATAGTAGAGCCCAAACATCCATTTTCCCGCACTTCATTGACAGATACCGGTGAATCCCAATGCACACGTTGCATGAACGTGACTTTGATCTCATTTTGAGTTGCACGCACAGTCTCTACCTCGCTCTTCCGTAAGTCCCATCTGTGTGCAGTGGGGGAGGGCAGACGTGCAGGCTTGGGTTATTGGGAGGTCCCATTGGATTCGGGGAGAGTAAGCGTTCCAAGTGTCGCACTGCAGGGGTTGAATTCACGTCCTGCAGTGTGAGCCAGCAGGCAGCGAGGTATTTCACGGTCGAATTTATGCAAGAATGTTAGCGGCAAGGACCAATGCCTCCCGTTTTTCTCCTAGGAGCTGGAGCCATGCATTGGGTGCATGCAAGCAACAGCCAAGGTGAAGCTGCAGAAGCTGTGTGACGAGCCCTTGGTCGGGCAGTGCCAGCACTGTCTGTGTCACCCGATGTGGTGCGTCGACTGCATGGGCCGCTGGTTTGCCAGCCGCCAGGACCAGGCGCGCCCAGACACATGGCTGGGCAGCCGCTGCTTCTGCCCAACTTGCAGGTAGGCTCCCGTCGAGTTAACCATATGCAGACACAGGTCCCTGTCACTTCCCCCCCAAGTTCCATTTTTTTCGCACAATTTTGCATAGTCTTTTTTCTGGGGACCCCGAGCTGTCCCTGCACCTTGTGCTTGAGAGGCATAAACGGAAGCTTGATACCTCGGAGGTGGCCCGTGCAACAAGAATGCCAGGGGCGGAAACACTGCACAACCATCGTTATTGTCCGGATGTGTACAAATCCTTTGAGTAAGGGTCCCTTCCCACGTACGGTACAGTACAGTGCTCACTCAGTACTGATATGGCAAAGATTTTCCAGAGTTTCAAATGTAGTGAGAAGGAAAACTTGGTGGTGAGAGTGGGAACAGCAGTGCATGGTTTTGACGGTACCCCTCACATTTCTTACACGAGATGCAGGGAGGACGTGTTGCAGTGCATGCGATTTTAATGATTTACTTTCATTTGAGGACATGTTTGGTGGTGTGTGCAAAGAGCACTGTCTGAGTACTGTGTGTAATAAACTGTGGGTTTATTTACATGCTAGTAGGGAAGGTATGCTAGCCACTGGCTAGCCTGGTGCTTGCTCAATGGCGGCTGGGCTCTAGGTCACGAGATGTGGTCTTTCTTTAATGTCAGAGTTAGCACATTCGTTTAATATTTAAGTGCCAACGGGAGCTCCAGCATCCGGTAGGTTAGGTGGTGTGTCAAATCTGTCTGGGGGACGCCGCATCCGTTGAGGATAACGATTTGAGTATTCAGTAGGCGTCGTGGCTGCGTCTCCTGCCGAACCCGTCTGTACCACCGGAGGTGGGGCTGTTCCTGATAAACTCGGTACATCTCCAGCAGTTTCCGTGGATGCTCAGGACTGGCAGTTGGGCCCAAAAGCATCCGTGGGCGTGGTGTTTCACGACTTGATAACTGAGCACCCAGTTGGAAAAGATGACCGAAGTGAACCGAGACTGTATGGTGCCAGACCTCCACTAGATACCATAATGGTCCTCTTCGGGAAACAATGACCCCCAGGAGGGTTGGATAGCTCTCACGTCTTGCACTGGGACCTTATCTCCTGCATCAAAAGAATAGTGCTCATCGCTACTTGTCATGCGCCAATTGTTGCTGGCGTTGGTGCTTGATCACGGTCCGCTCCATACTTGGTCTGATCGAGTCAAGGTGAGTGTGAAGCGGCTGCTTGAAAAACAGTTAAGCCGGTGTTCTCACTGTGAACCTACGAGGAGTGCCACGATAATTCGGGACAAACCTGGTCAGCCTTTGGTTCTCGTTTCCCCATGCGTTTTTCCTGCAGCGGATTCTTTCGTCCAAGCTTGCTTGAAAGTCTGTACCCCTCATTCAGCCACGCCATTAGAAGCGGGATGATATGGCGGAGTTCTGATGTGCTTCACTCCGTTTGCAAGACGTTTTCAAAGTCTTCCGAAGTGAACCTCGGACGGCGCTATATAGGACGCAAAGAGGTTCCACAGTAATTCAACAGTGCGAGCTGCTGTCATCGTCCTTGTGGGCAGAACTTGGATCCACTTGGAGAGGCTGTCCACGACCACTGGGCAGTGCTGCTTGTCGATGCAGTCTACATCGATCCTCTCCCATGGGGTTCTCGCCCAAGGCTGTAGGTGAAGAGGGGCAGCAGCTGGTTGGTTCTGCATGCGTGTGCAGGCGTAGCATTTCTTAACAAAATCTTACATGTCCCGGCCTAAGGCTAGCCACCAGAGAGGGTTATATGCCTTGGCCTTCGTACGACCGACGTCTGGGTGAACCTCGTGCAGCAGCTGTAATGACTTGGCACCCCCATATACGTTAGCCTTGGTCTGTTGAGAGCTGCTCCCCTTTTTCGAAGTGAGTCAAATTCAAGTTCTTTATCTATTTTCTCTTTGTTTGGAGAAGGGAGACTGAGAAAAAAAAGCAACACTGTTGCTTGATGAGCCTCGGCCTCCCCGCAGCAGCAGAGAGGGCAGCATGCACATCTGCAATATTTTAGCAATACAATCCAACCCACTTATAACGAACGCGATAGTTGCGCGAAAAGTGGTCGTTTTATCAGTAGTTCATTCTATCTGGACTTACCTTTAAAGGGATGGTGAACCGTAATTTGGATTTCAAAAAAAGAATGCTGGAGATGTAGGCGGGACGTTACAATCCCTACAACACTACTAGTAAGGCGATATCTCAAATGGACAGCCGTATTTTTGGAAAAAGAAGTTGAGATGGAACCAGGCCGACGAGGCGCGTGACCGTCAAGATACCTAGTTTCCTCCTCTCTTCACTTCGCTCCCTCAGGGCCGCGAGGCGGAGAAGACGCGCAGCCGTTCCCTCTCCTTCTCGGAGAAACATGACGTCAACATACCTGCCAAATGCGCCTCTTTTTGAAAAATACGGTCATCTGTTCGCTGTATGAGTGATGTTTTGGTGTTTGTAGCATCCCGTTGCACACTTTTGCCGCTTGTTTCGGGGAACCCAGATTTCGGTTCACCATCCCTTTAAGGGGGACTCTATTAAAAAAAAGTCAACTTCTGTACCACCTGCTTGATTTCAATCAAATATGCAGTGGAAGTTTATACGAGTGGCAAGCCCATCCCTGCCACATTTCATTATCCTATCTCAATTCTTAAACTTGTAATGAATGTTACAATATGGAAGAGAGTGTGTTCGCTTAAAAAAACTATTGTTTTAAAATAAAATAAAATTTGTCATTTTTATGTGCAATATTGCCACGCGCATTGCCGAGCGAGCGCGTGCGTGGCCGAGTGGTTAGCGTGCTTGACTGTCGCGCGAAGGATCTGGGTTCGATTCCAGGGAGCGGAATCATCTTTTATTTATTCTTTCTACATGGCGTTCTCGTAAGTTCGAGAACCTTCTCGTCCGATCCAGTTACGAATGTTCTACGAGCCGAACGTTCTGGGCCCAATGTTCCAGAAGTCCACGCGTGTACAAAAGGGGCTCCGCATGGCATGCTGGAGCCAGTCTCGCCCCAGCGCTCGATCCTGCGGTTTCGCCGACATCGACGCCCGCGACACTCTGCTGTTTTCTTCTCTTCCCTTTTTGTTTTGAGCACAAGTTCGCCCCATTAAACGTTTAGTTTCTTTAGTTATCTTTGCCTCATCAATTGTCATTCGTGACAATATAGTCATAGGAATACCCATAGCACATACCCAGCTGGTTATTTTGCTATATTGCATTGTTTTTCATAAGTAGAACTCCATAAGATTACTTTATTTTTTTTTCATGTCTGCACTTTTTTAGAAATGTAGTATTTTTTAGCATAAAAGAATGTTAAAGTAGAAAAACTAACCAGCCAGCATGTTCCTCACAAAATTCTATCCCAGAAAACCACCTAAGAATAATTCTCTATTGTGTAATAACAAAACAATAGTTTTCCTGAAGTGAACTTTATGCCGAAAAGTGGAACGGAGAAAAATGCATTGAAAGTGCTCGAACCCCTACCTTTTCTTTAGCATCGGTGGATAGAAAATAATTTATAAAGAACTATGCAGTGTAAACTAATGAAACTTTGTGGGAATACTCTCTAGATGTTGGTGGATGTAAATATGACATTTTTTCAAAATCAACTTTTTTGCAGAAATTGTTTTTGTGGGTAGTGTCCCCCCTTAAAACATGTAATAAATAAGGATAATGAAGCTGGTATTGGTAGTTTCACTCTGCCAGCTCTTTATTTAAAGAAACTGTTTGCACAATTCTAATGGGCCCCCAATTCTAATGCGCAGGCAGACTTGGCTTTCAGATAAATAAAAAGTAAATTGCTGCCGATTCTCCCGCGCAGTTAAAATAATGAAGATTGACCACATACTTTATGAAATGCATGCCGACACAAAAATAAATGCCGTGCACTAGTCCGACGATGGTTCTTCGCTGTTCACAGAAATAATTAATACTTGCTTTGGTCTAAAGCGTTTTAAGTGCCGCGCTTCCTGCGCATGCACGAGTGCACGGCCGTCGCCTCTGGCAGGGTCGTCTTTCAAACGACACTTTGCGAGCTCGTCGGGTGGCTGGGATTGCGAGGCCACGCAGTGCTGCTCCGTTGTTATCTTTTTCCGCCAGCGTGATGCCCTTTCGTTTAAATAAAGCCTCCTATACTAAGTCTCATTCTACGATGGACTAAAGCTCAATGCTACAGGCCGCCGGGTCCAATCATGAGCCTGTTAGAAATAACGTGGTATATTTGCTTCGTCGTGCGTATCAGTGCGCCAAGACGCGTCATTCGGAGTCCAGTGTTTCGTCTGCTTATCGAGCCCTCACGGCGGCTCCATCTGCTTCTTAGGTTTTTGCTCTACTTACACCTGCGTTCCCAGTTCCTTGCCACAGCACGTATGGTCGCGGCATTCAAGGAATCTCGACTGCTGATCCATCTGCGTGTGCTTCGTCCGTGCCGGCATCGGCCTCGCACCTCATACCTACCTCCGTTATCGCTAGGATTGGATTGTTATGGCTAATTAGAAACGACTTTATGTCAGTGTTGCCTGCGTGCACTCCAACTTCTCCAAAGAGTTGACATGTTTACGAAATATGGTAGGAAATATTCCTACTAGGAATATTTCTGAAGCTAAATACCATGTACCTTTACCACACCAATATAAAAAAGCGCGCTTACACAACAGAGAACCATATGCGTAAGTTTAGTGCTCTTTGTACTCTGCGTATCAAAATTTCTCTTGCGCACTCTTGCAATGTGGATGCAAGCTTTTATGAGGTAGTGCTCCTCCCGTCAGCCTTTAGGCCCTAGTCCATCGTGGGGTGAGACGGAGTATAGTAGATTTTTTTTCCCCCCGTTTTAAGACGACGGACACGACTCCATGTGAGTCCGTAGACACGAGAGAACGTACATGATACGGATACCAAAATGGCAAACGTAAACAAACGGTCACAATGGCGATTGGGCTAGCCGCCTTATATTGAGCACCGAGTTTTTCTTGAGTTGAACAGAGTATGCAAACATAGAACAAACGAACGTAGCACCGCTTGAGAGTTGACAGTTGACATCCTCCTTCTTCTCCTCCTTCCCACACGCACAATCAGCAGACTACGCGTCCCGGGAGGGCATTTTTGCTTTTGTAGTTTTGTTTTCTCCTGGAAATGGCCTGAAAATCTCCCAGAGCGCCGCACCCGAAATGTAGCTCTTTTGATCTTTTCTTTTCACGCGCGGGAGTATTTTCTTTTTTTTCTTTTTCCGAAAGCTGATTTTGAGTGTTTGTTGTAACAGTATAATGCTTTGAAAAATGGTTGTTTTATCTGGACCAATTTTAATGGGTGGGGCCCTGAATTCCTTTATTTTCTGAAAGCTGGTCATTATAACTGATAGGTTGTTATATGTGGAATTGTTATAAATGGGTTTGACCTAATACTTACGATACAAAAAATATTCAACGGGTGGTAGGGAGGAGAACGGTGATACCCAGGAAGATTAATGAATTCCATGGACACTCCGTCACAAGCATTGAACAAACGCTTTTGCCGGGATTCACTCAACACTTCTAGATTCACTTCAGTCAAGCAATTTAAAAACTGTGGCACTGTGCATTTCAACGTCTGATTACCAGATTATTCGAGATAAAGTCTGCGGGGCTTTATCTTGAACAGAGGTGGGCCAACCGTTCAGGGTAAAGTTGAGCACTTTCACCACAATTCGATAGCTTGTGACGGGAAGCAGTTCCGCGTCGGAGACCGCACGTACCGACGTGTCTTTGTTTGGGTCGCTGGAAGCAAGGTCTGAAAACAAGCGCAATGGAGCATCTGCATTGCTGTGTTCCTCGGACTTCCGGTACACAATGTCGTAGTCGTACGAGAAAAGTAGATATGCTGTTGGGACCGAGTTCTCCAGGCAGGATCAGGCACGGCCAGGCCGGGACAGGAACCGAAGGATGATTCCAGGCAGGAACATCGGGAGACAGGAGGGCATTGTCTGAGAGTACACTCTTGCAGCTCCTTTTGAAGAGTCACATGGCCCCATCTCCTCAGTAAGGAGTCCCTGCAGTGAATGGTAGCGAAGCATACATTTGAGGAGTCTGAGCCTCGCCCAGGGGGGCTATGTAGCACTTTTTGCACTCCCAGGATACTAGGGAGAAGGAAGTGACGTCAACAACGCAGCAAATGCAGATTGGATGTTGATTTTGTTTTCTTCTGTCAACATCCAATCTGCGTTTGCTGTAGTCGTTAACGTCACTTCCTTCTTCTAAGTCTCCTGGGAGTGCAAAAAGCACAACATAGCACCCCAGGTCTCTTTTCCTCGCGCACATGCCCGTTTCACACCAGCATACGTCCATGCACCGCCTATCGGTTCAGTTTTAAACATTAACCCTCAGGTGCATGCTCAGAACCATATACTTAAAAACAACTCGATGCCAACTGTCGAGACAAAGAAAATGCACACACACGCAACATTTAACTCGTCGAGGTTGCTGTGTAGAAGAAACAGAATGTTGTCAACATGGATGGATTCAGACTGTTTTGCCTCTCTAAAATTAATGCCCGCTAATGAGAAGTCTCTCTCCATTGGTGCACTTGATGCTGGGGTGGCGTGCACAAACTGTGCTGCAAGAGTTAGGTGTGGAAGCTCGTACTGGCGCAAGTTCCAACACTCCAGAGAATTCTATTCAGTCTCCTTGATCTACCGTGAAGAAGTCACTTGCAGACTTGTACTTTCTTGTGGCTTGTACGTTTTAGGTTTTCTTTGCTCAAAGAACATTTTCCGCTCTGCCAAACAAGAACACGTTTACCCGGGACGACTGATGCTCCTGCATTCTTTACTTTTTCTAGGGACAGCATTTTTGGCGAGAAAGAATGTTCTAGCGATCTTCGGTGAGAATCAAATCTTTCTTGACGTAAAGAACAATTTTCTCCGTGATTGGCACCTTGTATCTAAGAGAGTAGTTCTCTGTTGTAGGACATTTGATGCTGTATTTCAAAGTATCGCTGACTAATTCACTTTGCACTGTATGTTTGCACACGTTTATGGGCTACCTCGGCAAAAATGTAGATGCTGACACGCAGATATCTGCACCCGATTTGCATCCGCAGCCCCTGGAATCCGCATCAAATCCGCAATCCGCCAAATCTGATACATTTTTATCCGCATCCGCCAGTTTACTGCGGATATCTGCGGATATGCAGGGCTCTATTGATATGCATGGCCCCAGTGGTAACGGGGGTGCATGAGTTAAGAAATGGCAGCGAATTTAGGATGAAGTTGCCACAGGGTAGTAGTTTTACTCTCACTTACAAACTATTCAATACAATCAACTCAAAAGGGAATTATTTGTATCGGTCTTATAGCCACTTCACTCAGAAAAATGACCGGATGACGCCTAGAAAGATGATAGTGCATTTTCACATGACTATACGCCATTTTTCTGTTAAAGGTTGGTGAACCTTAGCCTTGGCCTCAGAAGTTGTGTACTGTACTGGGAAAGCCAAGGACACGAGCGCGTGGTTCTTGAAAGAGCAAAATTTCACCGAAATCAAATTTGGGGAATGTAGTTTGAAGTCGGGAGTTGCACTTTCCTCGGAAAGTGCCAGAAAAAAAATACTTTAAGTAAAATACAAGTACATTCTCGGAGAATGAAAGCATTTGATTGTGTTCCGCATCTTCGCTTACTAACGGAGCTCTCTGCACTCAAAATAAACGTTAGCGTCATTTCATGGATTCACAATTTTCGTCACGAATACAGTTTTCAGTTGTGAGCAGTCACGAATCTGGTTTCTGCAACGTTACGTCAGGAGTACCCCAGGGGTCGGTCCTCGGCCCTCTCCTTTTTCTAATATTTATTAATGATGTCCCTCAATCCATTTTCTCCAAAGTGCGTCTTTTCGCAGACGATTGTGTATTATACCGACCAATTGCTTCTCCGGACGACCATGTGCTCCTTCAGAATGACTTGTCTACCATAATGAATTGGTGTTCCGACTGGCAGATGAGTCTAAATTATTCAAAGTGCAAACTCATACGTTTCAGTCGTAAGCGCTCTGTTTCATCATGCATATATTCTCTCGGCACCCAACCCATTGAAGACGTCCCATCATACAAGTACCTTGCCCTTGGTGTACTCCTTACCTCCGATTTATCCTGGGCCGCTCACATTGAATCCATTTCACTCGCCGCATCAAAAACTTTGGGATACATCCGAGGCTGCCTACACTCTGCTCCTCCGAATGTTTTGTCTTTTAGCCCACCAGACCTGTTTGCTCGAAGCACTAACCGCGGCTAAAGTTAGCCGCAGTACCTAGGAGAGGGATTTTTAAATCACGTGACTGGCTCGGTAGGGATGCGGGGAAACATGGCGGTGCTCCAGTGAGTGAGCGCCGCTCGCTTTGGAAATAATATGTCGTTGTAGCTGCAATATCGGGCGCGTTAGGCAGCAAGGAATGGTGCTGGAGGCTTTCGCTTTGCCTTACCTCACTTAAACCGCAAAGCATGGGCAATACATCGCCGCATTTTTTAAAGAGTGTTTCGATTCTGGGCATTCCTAAGCCTAAATGAACACGGTTGTCGGCATGGCAGCGTCTTTGGAAAGCGGATTGCCTTGACTCAATCGGCCAGGTATTGATAGCACACAAAAGCAGACAGCGTCCCAACAGACTTTCTTCTAAATTATCCAAGCATCGCGAGGAGAATGCTGGAAGTGTAATTCTACCAAATACTTTATTCTACGGTCCACGCACGCTGGCCTTCCTCTTATAAATGATTCGAAGTAAAAAAATCATAATAAGGCTTTAACGAACGCGCGTGCAAGGCAAAATTTGTTTTATACTTTTTGCTTTAGAACGGTTACTACTGCAGACGCCAGCATGTGCGACGCGTGCAACTACAGTCGTAGCATGCACCTAGAGCCACTCGATATGGCAGCGTAGCTGCCAGAGTAGCACCACGCTTTTCCCTGTGCCGCCTCTCACCGCGATTGGTCACACGCGGTACCATAGCAACGAGCTGAGCTGGCTCGGTTTCCGTAGCAACCGAGTGACGACTCGTCACGTGACCTCTCAAGAGCCGTGATCTCATCGGTAAGACGGCAGCGCCCAGAGTTGGTGGATGCGAGTTTGTTCGGTGCGCGGATTCGTGATGTGCCGCAGCTTGCCGACGATTTAGGGCTCCTTCATGCTTTCTGACGTAGGTATAACGTGAAGACCTGAAAGAATGATACTTTATACCCTCTCTGTGCAAGATCGCTCTGGATATTAGCACCTGTGCGACAGCATCATTAATATCGAATTAGCGGTGCTTGGGTTTCCAGATGTGTTTGAGGATCGATAAGATATTTAGCATGCAATTTTCGCATTCTCTTAGCTTTATTTGAACGTTGAAGTGTCTGAGAATCGATGCGAAATCTATGCGTCGCATGTTGGGCCTTGGGGAATTTGTTTCAGCCCCAGGTAACCGCATGATCACAAACCTTTAGCGAGGAAGCTCCTGCAATGTTTACGTTTTGTACTAATCAACCAGGGAACCTGGGTTCAATCCCCACCCCTGCCCGTTTCGATCTGGATGAGCATCGTACCGGCCTGCGGTTGTGTATCACTACTGCGTGGTGCACGTTAAAGACCTATAGAGCTAGCGGTTCCACTGCATTGGCTAAATTGCTCATCTACACCGAGTGACTCGTCGCAACTTTGAAATGGCTGACCAAGTACATGCTGTATAAATATTCACACAACTCCCAAGTATACTAATCAATGATTTTACGATATGCGCAGCGCAAGTTCGTCTGCTTTTTTTTAGTAGGGGTCGTGGTTACGTCAGAATGCCGAGCTCTGATTGGTTCTGAATAAAGAATAGTGGGTAGACCTCAAGGCAGCTTGCTTTTAGGTCTGCCCACTCTCCTTCAGTCGGAGCCACTCAGATCTCGGCCTTCTGACGTCACTATAACCCCTGCAGAAAGAAGCAGACGAACTTGTGCTCCACATAGCTTTTAGGATAATATTTTCGCATTTTTCTAGCTTCCTTTGAAAGTATGAATTTCTGAGAATCATAACGAAATGTATACGGCGTGTGTAGGGCCTAGGGGAAATTGTTTCAGCCCTGGGTCACCGAAGAATCACAGCATTTTTTAGCGAAGGAAGCTCCTGCGATCTTTAACCTTTTTTACTAATCGCCAATTTTACGAATTGGCAGTTCTGAAGATTTCGATATAACTTGCTTTCGTTGCAATAGCTTGCATTTGATCGCAGTGTTTTTTTGTTTTTTGTTTTGTTTTGTTTTTCAAGTGAAAAGCTGGCGTTTGCTCAAGTGACGTATGTGAAATGTCCTGCTATATGACAATGCATCAACACATGCTATTAAACTTAGATGCTCAGATGTGTGTTCGTCTTTGTAATTAACAAGTTACAGACGTATTTATTTCTTACGAATGTAATATTTATTTTCTGTAGCTGGGCCTGTTTTGTGCTCCTTAATGTCAGGGTGCTATAACGTTATCATCATGTGTGTATGGTTCTAATTATCCTCTTTACAATGCCTACAAAGGCCAAAATGACGTCAGTCGACCCCAACTCACGCATTGAACATGAAAACTGCGTCGCTCGGATGTATGCGCTCGTCAGCATTGTCAACATTCGTCCATGAATATTTGAATTCGCGTTTCTGGCGAATGAGTGCCCTGACAGAACTTATCATTACTTGCGAATGCCAAGTTCTACGGTGTGCTTAAAAAGCACGGTGAAAGCTTGGGGTCATCGCACCGGTGCCCTAGCATGTCACGACTGCGTGATTTCACAGTTCTCTTCCGAGTTGAGGATTACAGGTAAGGAAGAAGAAGTTTAAAAATAATTTCGTGGCCACTTTAACACGGATATGTGTGCTACACCAGATAAAAATATTGACTTTTTGAATGCCGGTAAACTTCCGAACGACCATTTGGCCTGTCGGCAAGAACACCTCATATCCGGCGTCCGTCTCTTTTGATGGCGTCAACAATTCCCTAGAGACTACCATGCCGTCCTTCTTGGTTGAACCCCGTCGACGTTGCTCCTCACCAGTCGGTGAGAAAACCTCATCTTGAAAGGATGATCGGTTCTTGAAGAAGTATGATGCTAAACATATAAACTCTCTCACTATAGGGTAGTCGAGCAGCAGTCATGTTCCGAGCCAATCGTCCGGTCGCGGCCGGCGCAATCGGATTTCGTTCAATCGGAGTAAACTCCGAAAGTATGAGGACGGTACGTTCGTCCCATGAAGCGGCCACCATCCCGGCGGCGCCGAAAACCACTCGCCTTGTCCGTGCACGTACAATACCACAGCAGCTCTCGTCGTCCGACAGTCCCTGGGCTGCAAATCGTCTCACTTTTCAGAAAAAACGGGCACCGTTCCTCCAGAGGTTCTTGCCGTACCGCGATGCCAAGCGTCTTATACCACTTTTCAATGAACGAATGGAAATATCAACTAGACTACAAAGGTTGCCTCCCGGCGTCGCTAGAAGCTCGGTTACCATGGCAACCTCCCAGGCCCAAAATGGAAATCACTATCAGCGCTTCTGACGTCGTGCATCTAGATAATTTTGCGTCGTGTCGCTACTCTGGCAGCTACGCTGCCATATAGAGTGGCTCTACATGCACCTCGGTGCTTGGATAATTTAAAAAAAAGGTCTGTTGGGTCGCTCTCTGCTTTTGTGTGCTATCTAGGGGTGTCGCGAACCGGCAGAAGTTCGAGTTCGACCAGGTTCAAATTTTTCGAACTTTTAGTGCAAAATTCGACGAACCTTGTATTGAGGTTCGACTCGTGTGCGCATGCGTGACAGGCTGGCCAGTTGGCTTCAGATTGGATGGTGATGGCTAAGGGATGAATTAAGGGCAGCGCTGATTGGTTATTTCAGTTAATATAGTTAAAAAAAAATTAAGGTATTAACTTCTTCAGTGATTAGAATTAGTTTCTTTTAATTGCAACTGTTTTCAAAATAAAATAACCCTTTGTATTAAAAAAATTCTCCAAACCTAGACATGCTTGTATCAAGGTCTGGCCACAGTGTCCACAAAGTCGAACCGGTCAAATCTGGTGAAAAGTTTGAAGGTTCGTCGAACCGGTTCGAACCAGTCGAACCCCGAAAGTTCGACCTAAAAATTCGGTTCGACAAAAGTTTGCGACACCCTAGTGCTATAAACAATCCGCTTTCCAAAGACGTTGCCATGCCGACAATTATCGCGTTCATTTAGGCTTAGGAATGCCCAGAATCGAAAGACTATCTAAAAATTGCGGCGATGTCATTGCCCATGCTTTGCGGTTTAAGTGAGCTAAAGCAAAGCGAAAGCCTTCTGCACCATTCGTTGCTAACGCGCCCGATATTGCAGCTACAACGACATATTATTTCCAAAGCGAGCGGCACTCACTCACCTAGGCACCGCCATGTTTCCCCGCATCCCTACCGAGCCAGTCACGTGATTTAAAAAAATCCCTCTCCTAGGTACTGCGGCTAACTTTAGCCGTGGTTAGCACTTCGAGCAAACAAGCCCAGACATTCGTCCAACCAAAACTTGAGTACGCCGCCATCTGGAGCCCTCACCAAATCTACCTTACCACCCAACTTGAAGCCATTCAAAATCGTGCCGCTCGCTACATACTCTCTGTATGCGATCATACTGCTAGCGTTACGGCTCTAAAGTCTCAATTAAACCTAACTTCATTAGCTACCCGCCGTAAATGCTTGCGTCTCTGCCTATTTCCCAAAATATTCCCCCATCATCGGGACATTAGATCGATGCTTTTACAACCTCCTCCCCGATCCTCTCGTAGATTAACAAACTCTAACCGTGTGCAGCGCATATCTCTGAATCCACTAACGTATTTAATGACTCATTTTTTCCCCTAGCGATTTCAGAATGGAATGTACTACTACCTAAGTGCATCGCCTTAACAATGTGCCCGGACGCTTTCCGTTCTTCCTTGGTTTTGCATTTTCAAGGGGAATAATTACTGCCTGTTTGCTCTCTACTTTTGGTTCCCTGGTGGCAGTGTTGCCAGACAGAGAAAAAAAAAGTCAGCAGATTGATGCCCAAAAAGTCAGTAGATTTCAACGAGGTAGATTTGCACAAAAATCAGTAGATTCTATGAAATCTGTGTTTTGCTATTTCCATTAAACCACACTTAAAAGAAATAGAGTAACAAATAACATGGTAATAAACACAAATAAAAATTAAAAAAAAAAAAAAAAACAAGACCAGTTTTTGAGTAATTCTTTATGGAGGACAAAGTAAAATGGCACTGTGAATGTTTTTTTTTTGTTTATTTATCAGCATTGACTAGTGTTACGATTTCGAGAATTATTAGTTGAAATCGAGACTGAACCACTTTTGGGTGGGTCCTCTGCAAGCTGCCATCTTTCCTTACTGGGCTGTGGAAGGTTTTTGACGCAACGCTGTGGGCACGGAGCCCTGTTGAGGCTACGCGTATCGTCTGCTACGGGCTTATTTCTTTATTCCCTAGCTCAAAGTTTGCGTTCAAATGTGGAGAAACTTAATTTGTTAGCTTTTTAAGCCACCGAGAAATAACATTATATAAATTTCTCTCCAGAGCCTGCCAAATAAAAGGAAAGAACCGCAATTTGGATGTCGATCCCACGCATTCCGCCGGGCGAATGAATGAAAATGGCGGCCCTCCGCTCAGCTGGGAGCAGCCGAGATTTCACGCGCATGCGCTCACGCCTCTCGCTCTGCGCCCCAGGCTGATTGGCTCACTCGGGAGGGAGACGTTACGGCGGCAAAATCATAGACTGGCCAAACTCTCCCCATATATGGCTCTAGCCCGGATGTCACCGTCGAACCTGCTGTGGGTGAATCGGGTGAATAGATAGATCAATATACGGCTAAGTCACTCGAATAGGACGGGCTTCTGGGCCATCTAGTCAGTGCTTCATTCTTAATTCTGGGAGAATATGAGTTTCCTTTGATGGGCGACCCTGGGAACTGAAGGAGCCAAATAGTAAATTTTAATATGTGTACTAAACAAAAGTCAGATTTTCTGTTTTTTCAGTGAATCAGTAGACCCGGAACGAAATCAGTAGATCTACTGATAAATCAGTGGACCTGGCAACACTGCCTGGTGGATTATTACTGAGTGCGCGTTTGTTGATGAAATAGTTGTTGTTTTTTCATTTTTTGTTGCTGTTTCATTGTTTCTTTCGTTGACTGATATGTGATTGACCCCCCCCCCCCCCCCCCCCCCCTTATGTAATGTCCCCGAAAGAGGACCTTTAAAGGGTAAATAAATGAATGACGGAATGAAGTAAAGTTAGAGTTTTCTAAGCATATTTGGAAGTAGTACTTAAAAGTACTTCCCAACACTGATTAAAGTGACCACTTGTGCAACAGGCACAGGGCTGGTGGTGCAAAAATGTAGATAAGATCATCATCCCATCCATTTTTTTCACACCACCAGTTTTGCACTTCCTACATAAGGGGTAGCTTTAGAGCACCACTGTGCTTCCCACACGCCCCAAATCTTTTTACAATGGAGCTCTCAAGGGCTAGTTTCCCCAGGATCGTGTCCGGTATCAAACAAATGTCGACACCCGTGGTCGACACAACACTTTGGTTGCCACCGTCGCTCATAGATGGCGGTGGCTGTCCAGAGTGTTGTGTTTGCCGCCGTCACTCATAGATTGCGGCAACCTTTCCAGCCTCGGCAACCAGAGAACTGGTTGCTGCCGTCGCTCATAGATGGCGGTAGCATTTCTGCGGAGGAAGAAGAGCGGGAACGGAACGAGCGGCGATGAGTGCAGCAGCAGCGCGAATGGTTCCGCAACCGCCGCAACCGCCGCGAGGCCGCCATCGCCTAAAGTTCCACTGCACACTGCATTGAGCGCTTCAGATTCCCTTGCGAAAGAAGAGCAGATCGCTCGCCTGGAAAGCCACCTCCGAGAACAGAAGCTACAGCTACGCTACTCTTCCTTCTTCACCAGAGTGAAAAGGCTGAAAGTTTTTCAAATTCACTGATTTAGTGGGTTTTGGTGATGCTCACCAAGTTTCTAATTGAAATCATGTTTAACTTCGCTAATTAAAAGGATAATGAACAAATTTGAGTTAAATTTACTTTTTGTGACCATTAGCCCCCTATGTTATGTCCCCCTCGCTGTACAACTCACCTGCACAGCCCACATTAGTGTAGCTTTAATGGCTTTTTTTTTTTTTTTTTTCAACAAATCTGGAGAGGCTGCAAAACTACTGCGGCAGGTTTTGAGTGGGTGCATCTTCCAAGAATAATTGCACAGGTACTACAAAATGCTACTTTGTGCTATGAATTACAGAACAATTCTGAGTTGCATTTTAATCCGTGCATAACCACGATATATTGAAAACTCGACAGAACTCCACTTTAAAAGAATGAAGCAAATATGCCCCATTTCCGTTATTCTTGCAAATGAGATTGCACAATGAATATTTATCTTATTTTTTCAAGTTTCACAATCACACTGGTGCCACAAAAGCCAGATTCATGAAAGCATATCGCAACAAAACAAGAGTACGACATATCCAGAGGGAAAATCCATGCTCACAAACCAAAATGATCTGCTGACCACTAATTGCAAAAAGAAAAAAAAAAAAAAAATTGCAAACGCTCACACAGTGCACTGCAGTTGAAAGCTCTTGCTTTATTGGAAAATGTGCTTTAGGGGATTTGCTTTTAGTCAGTGGGTTTGAGGATGTTTGCTTTAGTTGCTTTGCTAGTATTAGTTGGTCGAGGTGTTCTTTGGGATATATGTGCCTAAGAGTCGAGGTCCCTTTGCTGTTTACTGTGTGGGCCCAAACTGAAGAGAAAGGTGTAGCAAATTACTACTTGCAAGGTAAGTAATTTTTCTAGCTATATTTTGCAAGGAGAGACAGGTGTCATACATTGTATAAGAAAAAACTAGTTGAAAAGCACTGGAACTCGCTGAACCAATTGCAACATGTTGTGGCAAAATGAATACACCTAACACAAAGAGTGCTTTCTTTTAGCACCTCTCTTCCTTGTTCTTTTTCTAGGTACCACCAATGTTAGCGCTTACGATTTGCCGCGCTCTGCTTCAGTCTTTACCCTCGTAGAACGAAAAATTTTGTCGGCCTCGTGGAGTTTGTTTTAAAGGGATGCTGAACCGAAATTTGGATTTCAGAAAATAAGGTAGCAGGGGTGTATAACCGGATGCCAGAAACCCCAAAACACCACTCATAAAGCAATATCTCGAATGGATGACCATATTTTTGGAAAATAAGGATGCGATTGAGTGAGAATCACGACGTTGCGTCTCCTGCAGAATAGTTGAGGAGGAGGGGAAACGGCCTTGCTTCCTTCCCTCTTTGAGTCCTCGTGGAGTCAACGCGAGATGAGGGGGAAACGAGAATCGCGACGTCACGGGCTTTTTTTGGTCTTGTTCAAGCGTGCTCTTCTTTCACAAAAATATGACCATCCGTTGAAAATATGGCTTTGGGACTGATTCTTCCGGGTTTCTTGCACCCCACCTAGTGCTTCCGCATTGTTTTCTGAAATCAAAATTTCGGTTCAGCATCCCTTTAAAGGCATTTGACTGTATGTGCATAATTAAAAGTACCGTAAAATCCCGTAAGGGTGCCCGCCCAAAATGAAGAAATAAATAGTGAAAAACATGAGGTTGGCTATCTTTGGGAATGAGACAGCAAAACTTTATCAAAAATTAATGGTACACACAGGGGCTCCTGCTACAAACCATGTGACACGGGAGCTGATACGTAGTGCAGATCGAGGACACAGCGAATTCGCGTGTCACAACGCGATAAACACGCGGGATTTCGCTACAAACTCCTGTGTCGAGGAAAAAGATACTGTGGATGCAGCAGATTTGTAGTCCACGGTGTGACAAACACGCAAAAACCAGCTAGCTTGCATGCCACAGAAACCTATATTGTGAAAAAAAAAAAAAAAAAAAAAAAAAAAAAAAGCAGGAACTTGCTGTGAACTTGCATGTCACGGGAACCAGATAGCGCAGTCGATGTGATTCCCGTTGAACATTGGATGATGTCCAACGGGAATGGGGGGGTAGGCAGCGTTTCATAATTTAGACGGAAAAACAGGATGAACAATCTCTCGGGGGAGGGCGGCCCTTACAGAATTTTACAATAGTAAAATGCATGAAGCATTTTTTTTTTTACCACTAAGACACCCCAAATATAGAACTTGAGCTCATAGTTGTGGGAAGCGACTCTCGTGTATGCCGATAGTCATTGGCACTGGCCCTCTGCTGTGTTGGCTCAGAAATTCATGCAACCTGGCTGCAAAAACTGCCTGAGGCAGAGTCTTGACACCAGAACCTAGCGTTTCGTGCCAAAAACGTGGACAATTTCTTTGGGATCTCAATGTCACTTAGGGCAACTCCAGTCAACAATTTTTTAATTTGTTATTGACTGTTTTCAGCTGAGGCAGTGTCCCTGAATTAAAAGGTATAATTTTTTTACAGCCGAGCTGTTCAGGGCTAGTTTCCTCAGTATCATGTCTGCAGGCAAACAAATGTTGACACAAAACTAGGCAGCTACCGCCATCTATGCGCGACGGCGGCAACCTTTCCAGCCTTTCCACTCTGGTTTTTACCAGAGTGGAAAGGCTGAATTTCTCTAGGCGTCGTCCTTGAGTTCGTCCGAGAGGTTGTTTTTGAGGTCTTCCTAGAAGTCATTCTTGAGCTTGTCCTAGACGTCGTCCCAGAGGTCATCCTAGAAGTTGTCCTTGAGGTCGTCCTAGACGTCGTCCTGTAGGCATCGTCCTTGAGGTCATCCTCTAGGCATCATCCGAGATGTCTTGAAGATAACAGCTTTGCTGGTCCTCCATCTTCACGTGAAGTGGAAGGTCTCTACATTTTTTTTAAAATTGTGTGTAGATAAATATTACGGCTGAAAGTTTGGTTTTGGGCATCTACGGCAAAACCGAAACTATCCGCTAGAGCGGTGGCAACACCGATCATCAGCCGTACGGCCACAATGTGACGTCACACTGGTGCTGCGGTACGCAATAGAACCAATCGACCGCTGCTCCACCGCGACGTGACATCACAAAGGGTGCTGCACCAGTGTTCCTTAGCAAAAAGCTGACCCGCTTGCCACCCGCTAAAGAGCAGCTGGTCGCATGTTTAAAATCTGTTTTAGTGCAGTATGTGGCTTCACTTTGACGTAATATTTCGTGCCACTAAATCGATGCCAGTCGTTTATTTTGGTTTCGTTCTCGACGTGAATGATGATTTTAGTGCTTCTCGGGATGCTTCTATACCTTACAAACTTCTTGGCCAAGTTGTTGCAAGGCGAGTCCTTTGTGAATTTGACCTTGGTTTTTGTCCCTTCCCCCCCGAGTCTTACCATTGTGTCCTGTTTACAAAGGAGTTTCTTTAACTCTGGCCTCGCAGGTCGATGTTCTGCATGCTTGACGTGTCGCTCGTGGAAACCTAAATCAACTCTGGCTGCACCGCAACGGCAATCCTCCCCCAGACCAGAGACGCCCCTTCGAACGAACTACAGAGTGAGCGCCAAGAGGCATTTCGTGATAAGTTGGATTTTTGCCTAACTTGAGCCGCATTAAAGGCACCTCCAGATCTGCTATTTTGCAATGTGCACACGGTACTGCAGCGTGTGTCGACTGCTCGTTCCAGAGCCAAAAGTGATGTGTTTGTTAATGCACAAAAGCGCTTTTCTTTCTCTCCAGCACCTCCATCCCTCAAACATCTAAAAGACCACTACATCGCCTACTTTGTCTTTCATTCTTTATCACGAGACACTTTGAAGCATCTGGGCCAGGGTTTATTAGGTCACTTTTTTTTTTCTGTACTTTTAGCAAGAGTCATCTGCAACCAGTGTAGGGCTTTTCTTTTGCCAAGTTTAACTTAAATTAGCTTACTGCACACAGTGGCTGGAAACTTCTCAGGTACATTGGTCCCTTCTCGCAAGGAACAATAAATTCATTGAGGCAGGTCACAAGCGATGATGCTGCCTCTACAGGGCATGAGCAACATCCGAGATGGTTGGCACAATGGATGGACACTGCAAGAACTGTTCCGGATCTAGTCATGTGTCCCAGAGAGCGGGCCATGTGTACTTCCCCTTCTGCCCCACACTTCTACGCTTTTCTTCCCAACGCCTGGTCGCGTCATCGTCGTCGTCCCGAACACTGCAACAAATGACGAAAAGACCACAGTGTCACGATCCCTCGGGGACGACATGGAATCTCACTAAGAAAAACCGTCTCCTTTCCAAGCCCCTGGGTCTTTGGCCATGCTGCACTAAAGGACAGCAAGCGTCTTCATTCGGCCGAAACTTCAGCCAGAAAAGGGAGCGTTGTCTCCATTGTTGCCGCAACTTTCTTTCTTTTCTTTTTTTTTGTTACAAAATTGTGAAATTGGTTTATTTTCAGAACTGAAAAATAAATGCATTCTCCCGCTGCACATGTTCCAGATGGTTATTGTTGGCTACCTCCTATATTCTTGCTTTTTGCTCCCTCTTCAGAGCTTGCCTTCTTTGTATTTGTTGAAATGCCTATCCATTAGTAAAATATTTTGTGAAGATGCTCGACTGCTATTTGCAATTTCGTAGGAATGATCTAGTTAAAAATTAGTCAACCTTTTAACTGCTTCCCCACAGAGAACATAGAGAACAGTTGTTCTCATTAATGAAGGGGGGTTCTAAAGTAACAGTTTGCAATAGGATTCAGTTGAATGTCACCAAGTGTCCCAATGCGGGTCTTTCTTTCAGGCACATCTTCTGATGTGCCATCACAATTTGCTGATTGCTTCTTTCATGAGATGCTATCACACTTGGCTCTTCAGTCTGTGCTAGGAAGCAGGCACAAGTGCTTTCTTTATAAGGAAGCCAACCTATTTTTGTGTATATACAGTTCAGTCAAAAGTTTTCAACGATAGCACTTAAATGCCCAGAAATCGGGGCTATGGTTCAGAGTTCCCCTATATGCCCTACAGCACACAGTTGTCCAATTCAGATTGAAAAAAATTATTTGTAGTACAGTCTGCTCCCATTAAACTGACATTCCTATCTTACTACTACCAAACTTCCCAGGCACCAACTTCGCCACATGCAGAACATCATAACTTACAAACCTCACCTTTCCTTCCCCAAGACCGAGGGCAATAATAAACACGCAGCACAAGACCTCAGACACAATTCGTGTTTGAGACCATGTTGTTAATATAACAATTTGTTTATCTACCTATGAACGAGCACTGTGGAGCCAGTTCCCAGAAAAGCGGACGTTTTTTCTTGGCAGTCCAGTTGGCAGGTGAAACAAACCCTGCTGCTTGCCCGCAACTTATGGCTCAAAAACAATTGGGGATTTGTGTAAACCTTCAGCCACACTTGCTTGTATAACCTAAGATATGAGTTTTTTTTTTTTTTTTTACAAATACAATATTTTGTTTTGCTGAACAAAGAACACTTATGTGCCTCTCATTAATTACCACAAAAAAAAAAAAAAACACGAAGGACATTTTTTTTGTTCAGGTTTTCCAAAGTTGGTTGCTGACTTCTGTGAAAGCAAACTACTAGCTGATAGCGCAGGGAGGGAGAAAACCTCAATTGTATTACACCTTGGTCTACGGTGTGGGAAAACAAACCGCCAGTATTCCAATACAGGCATTTCGTTTTCCCACATAGCGGACCAAGGTTTCCCTATCCTTGGGCCGATCTCGGTTGAAGCTCGGACCAGATCCAGAACAAATCTGGGTGGTTTGGCAGTTGCTAGAGAGTTAAAAGCCTACATTTATTGTTAAAAAAACTAAACCTAAAGGACCACTGACAACCCTAACATTGGTGCTTTTTTTATTGTCTTAGATGTTTCAAAACAACACCATACCTTAACCCAGAAAAAAAAAAAATCTTCATCTTGAGACTTTCTGGCATGGAAAAGAGCCATTAAAAATCTGCATCCTTCCTCCCCCAGCCAGGCTTCACTTTTTTTTTATGATGTATATAGCGGAGGCATTTTTTTTTCCAGAAATTTAAGTGTCTCTAACATTATTAATGAGATTAATCAAATATGTTATTTGTGACGATTGCAAGCGCACCTTGCTGCTGGCTTCCAAGTGTAAAACCTCGGAGCCCGGAAGTGTTAGCAACGAGCCATCGGCCGTCTCCTGGCTTTCTTTTTTTTTTCTTACTCAACACAGTGGGGACCAGCGGCTATGCTGAGAGGGGTGGGGACGATGGGGAAGTCAGTGTCAGCTTGAATTAGTTTTTTGCGGTGCGAGTAAGCTCCAACTTAGTGAGAGCAATTGCGAAGCAATCATCTACGCCTGTGGTTCTGAAGCATGGATGTGTCGGGGACACTTTGGGGACCCGCCAAAGTGAGGGAGGACCCCATGCTAGCGGGGAAAGGGGGGATATAAAATAAGACAACTAATTGCTGTGAAAAGGGCATCCTTCACTGTTATGAACAGGAAGATAGAAGCATCAAGTAAAAGGATGAATGAACGGATAGATGGTGATGGCTATACCCTTTATAACGGGCGGTAGCTTGCACCACCTAACTAATACCTAACCTAACCAATACAACCTCTGGCTGGCAAGAAAGAAAACTCTCGAGGCTATGCAGATGAGCCACAGCAGCTTCCATCTTACACTGATGCCTGGGACTCAAATCGACAAGGAGAGTTGTGCGCCTAACATCCGATCAACTGCATACATGATGCGCTGTCCAAGAGATTTTGGACTCATAAATAGACTTCTAAAAAGAGATGTGTTGATGAGCTTTGACAGAAAGACAGGAAACATAGCATTTTGACAAGAAGCTATTGGCAGCATTCTGGGTTAAGAATGACCAACAACGCAGCAAGGAGTGCACCATTTCTCCTCAACCTCATTCACTCGGGCTGAAGTTTCAAGTCTGGATTTTTTTAAGTATTTTTTTTTCCCTCTGCAAATATGCCGTTTCTAAGCTTAAAATTTTCAGGGTGATGCCTAGGATTCAAGGAATTATTTCCAGTTGTTTGCAGCAAGGGTTGTTAGTGGTCCTTTGCATTTTCTGAAAATGCACAAACGGGAAATCAGATTCACTCGATTGTCTCGGCTATTTCGTTAAATGAAAGCCCATTTCCAGCGGGGTCGACTGCACTCCTTTCTCCACTTTAAGGCTACATAAAATACTGTATGTCACAAACTGGCCTATTCACAGACTTTAGGAGAAAGGCACTTGCCAAAAAAGCAGATTCAATTTAGATATTGGTATTTCACTGGAGTTCAGTTAGAACATCAATATACAATCCTCATTCAGTTTTGAATATTCAAAAACTATTCTACTCACATTCAGTAGAATACTCAAAATTTCACCTGCACTCTAAAATTTTGTATTTGCATGACCCAAATATTTTGTTTTGATGGACGAAGAGCGTGTTGGTGCAGTTCAGGATTAGAGAAAGAATAAACATGCTAAACAAGGTTATTCTTTCTTTAATCCTTAATATTTCATTGTTTCCTCCTTTATGTGAACATACACAAAGTAGGACCTGACATTGTCTTGCCATTCTGTCGTTGACCTGCACGTGTCCCCTGGCCATTTCACAAGCCGGACATCTACACTTAAATGCATTCAGCAATGATCCAAACACGAAGATGGTAGAGGCTGGCAGAAGGTACCGTACTCGTGAGAAATTTCATGGGAAGCCTCCCAATGTCAGTTACATTTTGCTCACTAGTAGACAACTTGTTCAATTGGGCCGTGTCTCTTAGTGAAACGTGAGCTCTCCCCAAGATGTGCAGATGATACGTTGGGGTACACACGACCCATTGGATGTGTGCTGCCTTTTTAACCTCCAGAGACTTTTCAGTTAACACATCAACAGCCTACTTGAGCATGCCTACTGCCTTCGGCAGAACAGAAAGGAGTGGCAGCAAAACCCTCACAACACGCGCTGCACGAGCAGGCGCACTGAGACATCTCAAACAGACTCACGTGAGTAGGCGGCCGATACAAGGTGTCAGCTGCTCGAGCTTGTACTTGCTGACATTCTCGAGCATGGGTGACCAGAGTGGCTGGAGGTGGAGACACATGCGTGAGCACGCCACGCAAGCTGCTGCCACCATTGATGCGGGCATCTTGATGAAGCTGTAGTCTGCAGAGGCAACGGTCCTTGTAACTGTCGAGGCTCTTCACAGGCAGCTCTACTCGAGCTAGAGTGGCGAGGCAGGGGGGCTGGTGTACTATGTTCACAATTAACATCTGGGACTTGGGCACGGCCAAAAAAAAAGAGGATGCACAACGTGCGAGTCAAAATGGATGCCATTTTTGAAACTTGCAAGTCGCCCATCCTCTTCACTTAGTTTTGCCTCGGGTCTTTGTTGTGAGCTCCACTTGTCTCTGTTTGCAAGGAGCCTAGGCACTTTGTGGCATGTACTGAAGAAAGTGGGGAACCAAGAAGAGCCAACCCCATGCACTGGCAAAGTTGGTCCTTTTCAAGTGCCCCAAGTGAGCCACTGCACTGAGGAAAAATAAAAGTCCATCTTGCAGGACTAAATGCTGAAGTAAAACAGCCTATTGAATAGCTAATTTGGCCAATCTGGTACCAAGGTAATGCTCTGAAATTGTGTTACTTAGAATGTTCACAAACAAGAGCCTGCCTAAACTTACAATCCCAAGAATGTGAGATTGATATGGTGACCTCTGCTTCGTTGAGCTGGATGTCTTTCAAACTGAACTGACTGATCACAGTTGGAGATCTCGGGTCTTGTTAAGTCGGCTTCATTCCAAGAAAAAAAAAAAAAAGTTTTGGGTTCTTTTTATGGCAATTTTTGTGTTTTCTTATTACGAAAGGCAATGTGTAACACTTCCATTGTAGTATCAAAGCTGAATCCCCAACATCACCAAAGATGGACTCCTTCCATGAGCTTTATGTAGCAACGGCATTATTTCCTTTTCAGGGGACATGCTACAATGACATCTGCTCCAAAAGTATCAGTGGCTGCTTTAAAGAAACATTTTTCCTGCTGTAAAGTGGAGACTGGAGCTAGTTGGTAAGATGACATTGTATTAAAAACACCGCACAAGCAGTGAGGAAGAAGAGTGCTGACTTCCGACTCATCTATTGTGAAATAAAGAAGAAAAATACCACAAACGGGAACCCAATTAAATTCGGGTGAAAGAAAAAGAATCGAATGCTAGGCCAGCCATAATCAATCGTAAGTGTTGGATGGGAAGGCCTTATCGCACAAAGAGAGTGAGGTGTGGCTCGCACATCACTCGCCAATTTTTTTTAAATAAGTTAGGCTTCTAAAATATTTCTGCTTTGGCAATCTTGATATCTCCCTATTATTGTTGCGTTAGAAAAAGTTGTGAGCACTTGCTCAGTATTTGTAGTAAAATTTTGGAACATATTGTATTTAAACACATATCAGCATATCTGGAGCAAAATAGTTTTTTTTACTAAGGCTCAACATGGTTTCCGACAAAAAGTGTCCACCATCACCCAACTGACCGAAACAGTGCACGAGTTTTGTCGGTAATTGATACTCGAGGGCAAACTGACGTTGTATACTTGGACTTTTCAAAAGCGTTCGACCGTATTCCACATGAGAAGCTACTAACAAAATTGGCGGTTGTCTTAAATAATACTAATATTTTGAGGTGGCTAGAAAGTTATTTGACTATGAGACAACAATTTGTACAATTTGGTAGCGCGTGTTCCGGTACTGCACACGTTACGTCTGGTGTCCCACAAGGATCAGTTCTCGGGCCTTTAATGTTCTTAATATTTGTTAATGATATTATTTGTGAAATTCCAGTCAAGATAAGATTTTAATATCAAAAGTCTTGGAGTCTGTGAAGTATTAAATTCCTCACTAGAAAGATTGTCTAAATGGTGTGCCGATTGGCAAATGTCGTTGAATTTATCAAAGACTGCTTGTATGTCTATTACTTGTAAGAAAAGTCCTTTACTTTTTAATTATTCTATTGGTAACTACAGCCTTCTTAGAGTTTGCTCATATAAGTATCTGGGTTTGACTATAACATCTGATTTAAGGTGGAACACACATGTTAGTAACATATGTAGTAGAGCAATGAGTAAGTTGGGTTTTCTTCGCAGGTATATGAAGCATGGCTCCCGTGAGACAAAGTTATTATTATATACAACCCTGGTTAGGCCAATGTTAGAATATGCTAGTGTCATCTGGGATCCCCACACATCATGTTGTATTTCAGAACTCAAGACAATTCAAAGATTAGCGGTGCGTTTTGTGTACAATATGTATTCCCCTTATGTGTCCCCCACAAAACTTTGTGCTGAGGCGGGCCTGGGAACCCTACAGGAAAGAAGGAGAATGAATCGTCTAAAATTCTTCTACCTTATCGTTAACGACAAGCTTGGAACAGACAAAGATGATTACATTACATTTTTTTGCCCCAGGTCTACTAGGCATTTTCACAGCAGAACAATAAAGCCATATAATTATAAAAATGACGCATTTAAATACTCCTTCTTTCCTCGAACAATTATTGATTGGAATTAGGGATGCCGCGAACTTTTTTCGAATCGAAGTTTCGATGATCGAATCAAGCGGTTCGAAAGGTTCGAAAGATTTCGATTTTTCGAATTGTCTATATCGTAAAATTCGACGGAGGTCGAATTTTCGAACTTGTTAAGCTAAGAAGTTCGACGCTTTTCGAACCGTCGAACTTATTACGCTAAAAAATTCGATCTTTTTCGAACTTTCGAGCTTATTGCGCTGCAAGGTTCGATGCTTGTCGAACTTTCGAACTTGACTGACCAAAAAAATCGATAAATTTCGAACTTTCGAACTTATTTATCAGAAAAATTCGAAAAGTTTCGAACTTTCGATTTCTGAAAAGTCAGAAGTTCGACGAAATTCAAACTTATAGGGTAAAAGTTCGACGTTCGTCGAACTTCGAAAGACCGGCGGACGGTTTCATTTGATTTCAAGTAGTGGGGTACATTCGTAATTTTTTTTTCTCGAACTTTTACACGCGGTGCTGCGTTCCTTACGAAAGACAATGTCATTTATTTCAATGTTCTGGCATGCTTAGGTTTAAAGAAATAAATCCCCGAAGGGGCGAGGACGGACGACGGGTTTTTGACGATTATCGTTTGTGCCAGATTTGAAGCACGCTGCAGCCGGAGCTATTTATGGTAGATATGTTATACTTTTTTTTAAGAATGATCTATGTATAGCGTAGGTAAGTGCCGTCTTAAGATGTGATTGTTGTTATTCAACGTGAGTTTCGAAGAAATGTCCAAACATGTATCTGCACGCAATTATGACCTAAACTTGATATTTATTTTCGTCTAAGTTGTTTGAGGTATCGCATTTAAATTAACACCACAGACAGTACATATCATTGCCATCTGCAGAATACAAAATAATATATTTATTGTTTTTTCACGTCAAGGAATAAATTAACTCATGGCAGAAGATTTCTAGTAGTGTTCAAGTTCAGCACGTCATTAAAAGAAAACTTTTTTTTTTTTTCGCTTCACATTCCTGGGACGTGTTTCTTTTAGCCTGTACACATTTTGGTAAAAGAAACTTGTTTCGAAGTTCTGAACCTCTGAATATGCAAGAATAGAACACTTCCGACGAATTCTTGATAGTTTTTTTTTTTTTCTCCTGCTTTTTATTCCTGCATTTATTCTTTTTTTTTTTCTTTTGTTACTATCGGCACAGGTGTTTAGGTCGAAAAGACAGCTTTGAACTTCCGAACCACTAAGCATGTGACGAGCAGTGCCTTCTGACAACGAGTTTCTAACAATGACCATCTACGCAACCTTTTATGCAGTGAAGAGCGACAGTAGCTATACATATGCATAAATAATTTCAGATTAAAATAAGCTCGACCACGCCCTCTTTCCCCGTATTGTTTTCTTTAACAGTGCGAAATACCTGCAAGGGAAAGAAGGAGGCTGAAGCCCCCCCCCCCCCCCCCCCCGCTACCCTCTTTCCCCCCGTTTTGCCTCTTCCGACGCCACTTGTATGGTAGAACGCTCCTCGACCTCGAGTTGTGTCGGCTTTTGTGCTTTTTGCGAGGCGATTCCTCCGTCCCAGAAAATAAACCTCCAGTACAATTATAAACTTCACCGGATCGGATTACTACCAGCGTGCAAGGGGTGGCGAGCTAGTTTGCCAGGTCGCTTCAAGGTTTCTCTGAGCCTCAACCTCCTGCTCGCCCCTGGCCGTTTCGAACTGGATGAATCTCGTAAAACAGTGTGTTCGTGCAATCACTACTGCGTGATACAGACACCCCCCCCCGGGGGGCTGGCGGTCACAATTCTGCACTGGCAAATATTCTAGCACGTCCGGGACACTCGTCGTCTCATTTAATTGCCTTACCAACTTCGCAGAATCTAGATATCACACCCTAACTTTTCTAAACTTGATTTTGTGAAAACAAGTGAGTCGTGAAAACGTTATTTGAAACTGAAACTGTAGAAAAACTTGAAAATCGGACTTCAAACTTTGAAAACTTGGATTAAAAAAAATTCAAAATCTTCAAAGTTTTTTTTTTTTTTTCTTTTGAATTTAGCGTTAAAAGAGAATCGAAACTTTCGAACTTTTCGAACTTTATGCCAAAAGAAATTCGAAATCTTCGAATTGTTCGAACTTCATGTCTATAAAAATTCGAAGCGTTCAAAGTTTTCGAATTTTTTTTACAAAGAATTTCGAAATCTTCGAATTTATCGAACCTGAAGTAAAAAATATTCGAAATATTCGAATTCGAAATTTTATAAACCGTGTAAGCTTCGAAATTTTCGAATTCGAAACTCCGCTGTGGACAAAAGTTGCGAATTTTTCGAAATCGAACCTCGGTCGGTACGAAAATATCGAAATTTTTCGAAATCGAACCTCAGTTCGCTTCGCAAATATCGAAACCTTTCGAAATCGAACCTAGGGTGGTTCGCGACATCCCTAATTGGAATAGTTTGCCACCTGATGTCGTAAATACTACTAACTTCTTAGATTTTTGTTCCAAGTTATTGCAGCAAGTGCAAACTGTGTGATATTATGTTTGATCCACTCCTGTGACAACCTCGATAGAGGTTAACAGTATTAATAAAAATATAAAAAAAAAAACAGTGTAAAGGCAGGAGGCCTTCCATCGTGGCGTGAAGGGAGTAAAAATGTTCCTGTAATCGGTCGTTTAGGCATAGTCCAGTCTGTTCTATATAGCAACCGTCGCATGTTAAGTGGATCTTGTACACAACACCCTCCGAGCAGTGAACAAACTTGTGCTTAAGACGTTTTTGGCACCCGGGCGTTAAGCGATTGTCAATTATGGATCCTACCCTAGAACAAATCTTGGCCATCTTTGAGGGAGCAGAAAACACTACTGGGACCTCATACTGGTTAGAAAGTTGTTTCAAATTGTGTGAAAATTTATGCAAGTAGGGGGACTACCATTGATTGCTTTCTTGGTATATTTGGTCTGCTTTAGTGAACACCAACTAGAGCCACAAAATGAACTACGCTTACGGTATCAGCACTCCGTTTCCTGATATTGTCGTAGGTGTTGCCATCTTGATGCTTACTACTGAGCGGATGCAACTGCCGATCGTCATAATTCAAAAGTGTGACTTCCTCAGCATCAGATTCAATGTTAAGATGCTTATGTAATATTGCTTTTTTTTTTCTGTCGCTGTTTAAACATTTGTGGAGGACGGAAAAGCGTTTCCTATGATTTCAGATAACTAGCAACCATGATTTTTGAGCCCCAAGATGGGTGAGTGACTTACCCATCTCTGAAGCATAGCTTATTTAGTGGCTCTACCTTTAACAATGAGCAACAGAATCCCTAAAACCTCTTCAAGCGCCAGTAGGAGAAACCCAGCCACTTTTAGTCGTTCAAGGTGAGAACTACAACTATCCTTGACCCCATGGTAACACAACTTTCCCAGTGCAGAACCTAAGATGGCAATGGCTGTTTTACCAGCTTAGAATGGGAGGACGAGCATGGAAGAATGTGTTTCTTTGATCGGGTCAAAAAAGACCAGCAAACGTGATTTGTCTGGACAAATAACGAAAGGTCCAGGAATTGCGAGGTGCCATCTTTGGGTTGTTCGAAAGTAAATTTGAGGCCTAAGCCACACTTGTTGATGGTTTCCAAAACCTGATTTACAATATTACCTCCCGCATCTTTCCGATACACATTCAAGAAGTCATCAACATATCTAAAAATGTTCTGCACTAGTAGGGGCTAAGAGAGTCCTGAATAGTAGTGACAGGAAAATGTTGCTAAGGATTGGGGCAACACAAGACCCTATACATATTCCAGACTTTTTTAGGTTCATGGCATCCTTCCACCCTATGAACATAGATTTCAGATAGTACTTTAAAAGCTCGAGGAAGTCTAGTCTGGGTATCCTGGTAGCGTTTCGGAAGGGGAGCTCACTGTTAACTTCAAATACATGCTTGAACAGAGGCTAGCAAGGATTGAAAGGGAAGGGAATAGAAAAGATCTCCGACATTTACACTAAAAATGCAATGATTGCTGCACCTCTCAGATCTCGGCAAATCATTCGCATCTTACGTGTTGCGTATGAGAAATGAATCGGTGAGGCTTAAACCAGACAGGAGCTTTTGAAGGAAGGCAGCCACTTGCGCTGCCAAGCACCTCGTTCAGTAGCGATTACACAAAACGGGAAGGTGTCCTTATGCGTTTTTGCCCTAAAGAACACCTCGAGGTATGACCCATCTGCTGTTGCCTGCCAGTTGGGTCAACGTCATCTTGTTACAGAGATCTATAGTCCAATGCTTGGCCTCCTTTCGGTTAAAAGGCTCCAATCGGAAGTTCTTTATCAAAGCACTCTGTGTTGAAACATTCATTCTGACATGAGCAGAAAAGATCCTTCCTTGTCACGTGTAGCTTCTATCCTTAGTGACATTTCTCTGTCACTGGTTGATCATGCCATTCAGGTCTCCGTTAGTGTCCCCTACCAGTACAGAGTGTTTTTAGATATGTTTATGACTTCTTGATTGTGTATGAGAAAAATGTGGGAGGTAATATTGTAAATCAGGCATTGGAAACCATAAAAAAGTGGCTCAGACCTCAAGCCCACTTTTGAACAACACAAGGATGGCATCTTGCAATTCCTGGACCTTTCGCTAGCTGTACTGACCAATCACTTTTGCTGGTCTTTTTCGCACCGATCAAAGAAAGGCATTCTTTCATACTCGTCCTACCATTCTAAGGTGGTAAAACATCCATTTCCATCCTAGGTTCTGCCCTGGTAGTCCCTCCTGCATATATTTTCACATAGTTTGAAACAAGTTGCCAACCGGTATGAGATATCAGTAGTGTTTTCGGCTTCCCAAAAGATGGCCCAGATTTATTCTAGGGTGGAATCCATAATTGACAATCGCTCAATGCCCGAGCGCCGAAAGCGTCATAAGCACAAGTTTGTTCCCTGCTTGGAGAGTGTTGTCTGCAAGATCCCCCTAACGTGTGGTGGTTGCATATAGAACAGACCGGACGATGCCTAAACGACCGACTAAAGGAACATTTTCAATGCTTTCACGCCACGACGGGAGGCCTCCTGCCTTTACACTGTTTCATGTGCAAGTACCCTCCAACTTTTTCTAACACATTTTTAGGGAGATATCAAGCTCGCCAAAGCAGAAACATTCTAGAAGCCTATCATATTAAAAACAATTGGCCAGCAATGTGTGAGCCACCCCTCGCTCTCTTTGAGTGATATGGAAGTAGCTTTCCTAGCCAACGCCTACAACAATTGATTTTGGCCGGCCTAGTATTAAATTCTTTTTTTTTTTTCTCTTCTATTTTATTTTTCTTGATTTTAATTGAGGTCCCATTTTTTTTTGTTTCTTTCTTGTCTCTTTCTAGTACAACTCATTCATATATCACTGGTTTTCCTCTTTTTTATGGTGCATATGTTTCATTTCGCTTGCTTCGTCTTATTTCACAATAGATGAGTTGGGAGTCGGCGCTCTGTGTTCTTCCTCACTGCTTGTGCACTGTTTTTAATATGATCTTGCCTGCTGCAAAACTTGCTACAAAAGGTCAAATGCTGCCTTCATTACGGCTGGTTCTGAAATTTTCGTTCGAGCGCCACTCCAACGCAATGTGCGGATCTCAGCTGCCATAACAGCTATCTTGTGAGGAGTCTGTCATGTTTAAATGCAAATGTTTGAACAAGCCTTTACTGTGGTGGCTATTGAAACAAAAATCAACAAATCTGGCTTGGACAAGACTGCTGAGCTCACAATTGGGAGTGGATATTAATATTTATTTCACAGGGAGGAGATCAAAAGAATTGAGAAAATACTAAGCAAAGCTGGGAATTTCCTTAGAGCTTAGAGAACACAATAGCTGCTTGGTTCTATGGGTGATGCAAGGAAGTGCCTGTAAGTAATATATTTACCTATACACATAGTTTAAAGTACAACTTTTCCAAGCTTGGCAGCATAAAGATTCTGTTGATATAGGCATGGCTCACGCACATTTTTTATTTAAAATCGCAATGAGCAAACAACTTTGCACATTGGAGTGTAGGTGGTTACGTCTTAATGCATCGGTGATGTCTCGTTAAGAGAAACAAAGGGGGACTAACTAGGTGTGCATTTTTGCTTCAATGTATTATGAGTCACTTTTGGTGGGGACGAATTTGTCCATCTTAACGAGACATGACCGTACCGGTAGGATATGATGCCAAATTAACCCGGGAAGGTAGGTCCAACGTGTTAGCTGAATCCTAGATCAGCGTATCAGTCTTGCAAAGGAACGTCCGCTCATGTGGGGAACGACTCTGTGCGCATCGTGCTCACCCTTAAGGGCTGTGTCGAGGAAGTAGCTCAGGTAGTTTTTCAAGGAGCTCTCAAGGTTGAGAAGCTGCGCTGGCGAATCTCTGCACCTGGCCATGTCGCTGGGAAACATGGCCAGCAGGGCAAAGAAGTCCAGGAACGTTGCAATGGTGGGGTGGTGCACCTCCCAGTCGAAGAAAACCAGGACTGACATCTCCATGCAGGCCAGGTGGGTGCTTGTGAAAGCGTTGTGCATGAGCCTCACGATTTCCCCGTTGCTGGGAATGAGCGGATCTACCCCTTCTGCCTTCGCTGCAATCCAAGGGAATTAGAGCGTTCATTCGTCTCGGAGCAGTGTTGTCGCATGTACTGCAACCAGAGGTCGGCATTTTAGGTCGCCCTCACTCACCCTCACCCTCACAGCCACACTCACCTAAGCCCCTCACTCACCCTCACCCTCACAGCTACACTCACCTTCAGCCCCTCAGTCACCCTCACCCTCACAGTCACACTCACCTTCAGCCCTTCACTCACCCTCACTGAACCTCACGGCCCTCACGCACTCACCGCCCTCACGGCCCTCACCGCCCTCACGGCCCTCACCGCCCTCACGGCCATGCCCCTCACTCACTCATGGCCCTCACGACACTCACCGCCCTCACGCCACTCACCGCCCTCACGGCCCTCACCGCCATCACGGCCCTCACGGCCCTCACGCACTCATAGCCCTCACGCCACTCACCGCCCTCACGGCCCTCAAGGCCCTCACCGCCCTCACGGCCCTCACCGCCCTCACGGCCCTCACCGCCCTCACCGCCCTCACGCACTCACAGCCCTCACAGCCCTCACAGCCCTCACGCCACTCACCGCCCTCACCGCCGTCACCGCCCTCACGGCCCTCACCGCCCTCACGCCACTCACCGCCCTCACGCCACTCACGCCCCTCACCGCCCATGCGGCCCTCACACCCCTCACGCCCCTCACGCACTCATGGCCCTCACGCCACTCAGGCCAGCTTCAGATGGGGCAATTTCGCCCAGAAACTACGTCGCAACACCAGCAACACGGGCCGCCCGCGATCACACGCAGCAACCAATTGCTGCAATTTGCCATCGTCATCATAAAATTTTATTTTTCTTGTACTATTTAGACAGAATTATGCGGTATAAACATGTTTTTATGCATTTAAACCTCGTTAAGAATACTAATGCACCTTTCAGAAACAGTTTATTTCCAAAAAGAACGATCGATTTCAAACCAGAACCAAGTCATTCGGTGTCATCATCACCGGCACGAGGTATCACGTGAAAATTTTGCGTCCCTGATCGGATGCAGCCGCTTCAAACGTATTCGAATTGCGCCGAGTTGCTTGCTTATTTCGAGCCGGACCCAATTTCAGCAATTCGTGTCGACCTAGGGAAAGCTAGAGAACAACCCGTCATTAACACCAAAATTGCTGAGAAAGATGCTCGATCTGAAGGGGGCCTCACGCACTCACCGCCCTCACGGCCCTCACGCCTCTCATGCCACTCACTGCCCTCACGCACTCATGGCCCTCACACCCCTCACGCACTCACCGCCCTCACACCACTCACGCACTCATGGCCCTCACGCCACTCACCGCCCTCACGCCCCTCACGCACTCATGACCCTCACCGCCCTCACGGCCCTCACCGCCCTCACGGCCCTCACCGCCCTCACCGCCCTCACCGCCCTCACAGCCCTCACTCACCCTCACACTCATGAATTTTCCTGGTTCAAAAACTCACTCACCCTCACCTCGCCTGTGAAGATGAGGGTGAGTGAGGGCCCTCATGAGTGAGGTTTGCCGAGGTATGACTGCAACTGAAATCGTGCTTGAAAAGCAAGAAAGCTGCAACTTTTAATCTCGGGGGAAAAAAAGAAAACAATGCATTGTTTGCATATACTTCGATCTTGTTTTTTTTTTGTTTTCTAGACCGGTGCTAAGAGACGTGCACGCCATTTTTACCTGCCACGACGAGGCAGGCCAGGGACAGCATTTCCAGCTGGTGCAGCTCGATGTCGTGCTCGTCCATGAAGAAATCGAGCAGGTGCGTCGCGAGGTGGTGGACCGCGACGCAGAGGTGCATCTTGTCGCACATCTCGCCAATGAAACGCACCAGGTCCCTCCTGCAATGCAGTTGGGGCGACTGGCCGCGGTACTCCATCCGCCGTCGCTCCCTAACGCGCAGGTAGCTGTAGATGTCCGACGCGTAAGTGGACAGCCACCACCTCTCGACCAGGGCCATGCCTCCAGGGACACTCCGATCTGCGCTATGGTTCGGCCGTTTACCACCAGACGGATGTGCCTTTAGCGCATCTACTAAAACTGTCGCGGAACAGTTTAACGCTCCCTTTCCAGCAAAACTCCAAAAATGTGACCTCACGTACGACTGACTACCGTCGAAGACGAGCAGACGACTACATACAGCCCACTGTAACCGAGTGCGCTGCAGTCAGCTGTGAATGAACCAAACGCGTTAGTGGCCATACCAGCAATGCCCTACTCGGAAAAATTTAAAATGAGTTATTTTGGGGCCATACCTTATTTTGTGCAGTTCACACGGTGCAGCCCTGCACCCTATGCTCGTGGTCGAACCGTTGAATGGCCACGAGCGTGCCCCAAACCAGGCGCTTCTGCGTCACGGTTTCTCTTTCTTTTTTTTTGTAACCGTGGTTTTCTAGAGGGTGTTGAAATTGGCACGAAATTCGTTGTCTTTGTCATTTTATTAGAGATGTAATCGCAGGCGATTTTAAAGCTCCTGGTCGTACCCGCCAAATACTCTTTCTCAGCAGGCGTCACCACTGTCGGTTTCCCGCCACCATTGCCACCATCATCATTGCCAGCTGTTTGTCAAGCATGGCGACGTTCATTCCAAAAGTATCTTTGTTATCGTCGCGAATTATCCGTATTTTAGGATGCAATCCGGGCCCCATGACATTGCAAGGAACGAATACTTACCTCATTGGAACGGGAAAGCGACGCATTTTGTTGGACACTGGAAATCCGAACGTGTCTGAGTACATCCAGACTCTTAAGTCCGTCCTGCGTGATTACGACGTCTCCCTGCAACAGATTCTTGTCAGCCACTGGCACCTAGACCACGTTGGCGGCGTCGACGACATCCTTACCAATATCGAACCGGGGTGCAAGGTAAATAAGCTGTCCTTCAAGAATGACAGGTCCGACTTCGTGCCTCTTAAAGACGGAGAGTGGGTGCGTACCGAGGGAGCGTCGTTGAAAGTAATCGCAACGCCGGGTCACACCCAGGACCATCTAGTCCTTTATCTGGACGAAGAGAAGGCGGTGTTTAGCGGGGACTGTATGCTCGGCGAAGGTACGGCCGTTTTCGAAGACCTGCATTCCTACATGGGTTCTCTGGAGAAGATCCTTTCCCTGAAGCCGTCCGTCATCTACCCGGGCCACGGGCCCGTCATTTCGGACCCGGAGCCGAGGATAAGGGAGTACATTAGACACCGCCTCTTGAGAGAGCGACAGATTCTCGACACGTTGGCTGCCCTTAGTCCGGAGAGCCTGACGCCCATGCAGCTCGTGGAGAAAATCTACGTGGACACACCGGTCCACCTTCACAGAGCCGCCGGGGTCAACGTCCAGCATCACTTGGACAAGCTGCTCAAAGATGGTAAAGTGACGGCCAGGCAGAGTGACCCGGTCGAGTATAAAATTGCCTGAATGACGGCGTAGTGGGGAGTGCTTGTGGCTGGAGTGACTCATGAATAAACAAGCAGCAGTCGTTTACATGTTATGTCATAAGCTTGTGACACATTTTCTTTTTTTGCACCATCGGGGGGGGGGGGCTATGTTTGACAAATGTTTCGTTTGAGAGAGAGAGAAAGCGTTGTGAATGTAGATTGGGGGGGGGGGGGGCACTCTCGCTGCCAGTGTTGGGAAGTACTTCAAGTACTACTTCAAGTAGGTTTAGGCAACTTGTACTTTACTTGAAGTACATTCTCTGAGTATGTACTAGTACTTTCAGAGGAAAGTACAATTTCCGACTTCAAAGTACATTCCCCAAATTTGGTTTTGTTAAATTTGTATGAAATTATGCTTTGTGAACTCCGAAGAAATACTGCCATTTCGTCGTTTACCCTGAGACGGGTTTTTTTTTGAAGAGCAGAAGTAACAGAAAAAACAGACAGGTCTCAAACTCAGCTACACGTTTATTTCAACAACTTCCTCTTATATAGTTTGTTCTCCTCGTCAACAACCAATCACATACGACTTGTCCTTTGCACCGTGACTTTACAGGTTCCACTCTATCACAAAAGAAGCGGACACTCCCAACGTTTCCAAGTGAAAAGGTTCTAGCAGAAGATATGTCTCACAAAGCTTCAAGCAACTCTTTTGTGTCCTCACAATAAACAGGACAACAGCCCACAACAACATCCCACTCAAACCTGGTCACCTCCAAAATTGTAGAAAACAGACAATACACACCAGTACACACCACAGACAATACACACCAAAGAAGCCTTTCAGGATGACTAAAAAAAAAACACTTAAAACTGTAAAAATTGCTTCCAGCGGTGTAAAAGCCGGGGTAGTCAGATCTTTGATTAGTGATGCTTTGGTGAGATCATGCATGCATTTCAGACCGGAGGCACTAAAAAACCAGTGGGAAAGACTGGTAATGGCAGGATATGGGGAAAAGTACATCAAAAGGCAGATTGCCCTACAGTGCAGGGAGAAAAAGGGGAAGACGCAAGAAATCAGGAATAGGTACGCTGTGGTTCCGTATTTTCACGAGGTGTCCCACAATCTTAGAGCATGTGCAAAAAAATATGGCGTGGATGTCGTATTCAGCACGGATTTTAGGTTAGATAGATTGACACCTTTTGAAACGGTTCAGAGGGGCTGTCAGAAGGCGCTTAGGGAAAAGTCGGTGCCGTGTAGCGTAGGCGTGGTGTATGAGGTTCCTTTGGCGTGTGGTTTTAAGTATGTAGGCCAAACCTCTCGGTGTTTGAACGATCGTTTAACAGAACACAAAAGGAATGTTAAAAATAATGCAGCAAATTCGGAGTTGGCTAAGCATCTGGAGGAGTGTAGAAACTGCACAACGGATTGGTCTGGAACGGATGTAGTTGTTAAGGAAAGCAACGATGTTAAAAGGGTGGTAAGAGAAACAATTAGGATTAGATCGTTGGGAAATTGTATTAGTCAACCTTCCATGCAAATAGGGAACCGCTGGAAGCAATTTTTACAGTTTTAAGTGTTTTTTTTTTTTTTTTTTTAGTCATCCTGAAAGGCTTTTTTGGTCTGTATTGTCTGTTTTCTACAATTTTGGAGGTGACCAGTTTTGAGTGGGATGTTGTTGTGGGCTGTTGTCCTGTTTATTGTGAGGACACAAAAGAGTTGCTTGAAGCTTTGTGAGACATATCTTCTGCTAGAACCTTTTCACTTGGAAACGTTGGGAGTGTCCGCTTCTTTTGTGATAGAGTGGAACCTGTAAAGTCACAGTGCAAAGGACAAGTCGTATGTAATTGGTTGTTGACGACGAGAACGAACTATATAAGAGGAAGTTGTTGAAATAAACGTGTAGCTGAGTTTGAGACCTGTCTGTTTTTTCTGTTACTTCTGCTCTTCAAAAAAAAAAAAACCCAGACTCAGGGCAAACGACGAAATGGTTGACTTCCACCAGCTAGCCTGTACTTTGACTCTTTTCTAAGAAATACTGGGTGGGATATATTCTACTCTCACCAGAGACGTGAGCAGACGATGCATCGCTCCGGTTGTTCTGGGGGCGGCTTCCCCGTAGCTTTTTGAACTCGCTACTTCTCGGTCGGTCAGCGCAGGCGAGGAGGTTTAAATTATTAGGAGAGAAAAATGAATCATAATCTAGCACCTGAAACTATGGTGCGAACAATTAAACTTTCAAGTCGAAAAAAAAAAAAGACAACAGGGGAGAACGTCACAATGTTTTACACTCTCTTTTTTCTTTTCCTTTGACTTGAAAGTTCCTTGATTTTTTCGTACTATAATCTCAGGTGTCACATTATGGTTAATTATCACCCGCTTTCTTTCACACTCACTTTTTTTTTTTTTTTTTTAATTAAAGAGAGGAGACTTCTTTTTGAGAGGATTGCTTGCTGGAGCTACGGGGCTGACGTCATGGCGCAACAATCCAGTGCAAGCGGCGCCAAATTCAGAAGAGGGACTTCCGAATTTGGCTCCATTGTGCTATCAAATATTCGCCGCTGTTTTTGAAAATAGGTCATGCACCCTTGGGCAATGCATGCCAGTTCAAAATCACTGTAAACGGGAATTAAAGGACGTCATCAAAGATTGTGTTAAAATACTTGTCATTTTCTTTTAAAGTACGTTGTATTTATAGTACGTACTTTAATTACTTCAAGTACAGGGTGTCACAAATGAAAATTTACACGGTCTTTTTTACTGCTAAAATAAACTAGGCATCCCCCAACGCTCATTTTCCGCCTAATGGTAGAGCTAGAGGTCACAACCAGATGCCAAAGTTTCAGCCCGATCCGATAACTTAATCAAAAGTTATAAGTGATTTTCTGAAAATTTCAATGGGAAAATGGAGCCCATTTTCGCCCGTTTTCGGTTTCTGGTGCCATAGAGCCCCATGTGTTTGAAAACTCCGTCGGCCGCCATTTTCCCATTGAAATTTTCAGAAAATCATTTATAACTTTTGATTAAGTTATCGGATCGGGTTGAAACTTTGGCATCTGGTTGTGACCTCTAGTTCTACCTTTGGGCGGAGAATGAGCGTTCGGTGATGCCTAGTTTCTTTTTGCGGTAAAAAAGACCGTGTAAATTTTCTTTTGTGACACCCTGTACATTGCACCTAGAGCACTATATAGCTCCTTCGGAGCAGAGTAGCGCAATCTAGAACACCGTCTCTCGGCGACTAGTGGACTAGCGGCGAACGCCCGGAGGTTCCAACTCCGGTCAGAAATGCATGGAGAACGTGAGAAAATCGTTGTTTCTTCAGTATTGTGGGGATGTACGGAATGGGCAATCATTTTTGACATAATAATGGAACATTTTAGAATAATTTGCGCTAAGTTTTGTGCCACACAAGGACGTAACTTTTTTTTTAAAAAATTGCCTGAGCGGCATCATGCAGCAGACGACACTGCGACGTCACACCATTCACAGGACCCGCTCCGGCCAACCCGAAAAGCCCATCTTCGCTGCGAGCAAAAATCGTCTGCTTCAAACGCCATTGCGTTGGAAATTGCCTTCTCAAAATTTGCACACGCATCCGATATTATCAAAACTTTGATAAAGTGTTTAGCGTTTTACTAAATTCACGACAAACTAGTTTGAAAAAGTGTGAACTCGCCGTTCATTTTTTAATCAGCCGTGTTGTGTCGATCTCCATGTATTCTCCCATAGGGCGGGCCGCCTCCTGGAACCCTCAGTACCACGTGACTCGCGCCGAGCCGCTCTGTCGGCCTAGTTGTCGGCAAAACACGGGGTTTAAAGGATTGCGCTGCTCTGCTCCGGAGGAGCTATATAGTGCTCTACTTTACCCAACGCTGCCTCGCTGCGCACAACCGTAAAAAAAAAAAAAAAAAAAAAAAAAAAAGATTGCAGTGGTTTGCGAGAAATTGTTTAGAAAAAAGTGCGCCCTCAGGGGAACTTCTTCACCCACATTGGGGAGGCAAGCACTCGTACGCACAGATGGTTTACGCCGGCCAGGGTGCGCATTGTGTAAGCGCGTGTGTGTGCGCGTTGGTGGTGGAAGCGATTGCAATATACCTTGGCGATTGTATGATGGCGGCGCCGCCGGGGACGAAAAGGAACGTCGCGCCGCTAGTCCACTGGAAGAGCATTCGCTGCACACACCGAACCATACAAAAACATACACCCACACACACACATCACACATGCTTCAGCATCTGTTTATCCCCCACTGTGGTTCCTCTCCCAACCCCGGAACACGCTTCCGAAGAACATGCCGCTAAAGAAAAAAAAAGTAATGGCCAGTTTGGCCCGCTTTGTCCCCCCTTGTAGACTTGAATGCAAGGCACGTACCGGCCCGAGGGCCAGGCCGGCCCTTGGCCCCCGGACTGGCCCGTACCAGTGCAGATCTCTACCTGCTACGCTGACGGCTTGCTCCTCTGTTACTAGTGATGGGACGAATCACCGGAGATTCGGATTCGGTCAGATTCGGAAATTTCCGAACTTCCCGCGACGAATATTCGGGAGATTCGGAGATTCGTCGGATTCGTCGCTGGTTGCAGGCGGCAGCGTGAACCTTGTCGTAAACCTCGCGAATGCGGTTAGTTGTGTCTTTTTTAGGTACTGTTACTGCATATAACCAGATTTCGTCTTGTTTATTTCAACGTATGGTATGTACTGTACTGTCATTCTAAACCCTGGCCCGCGCCCAGGTCCCGCTGAGCTGATCGGTGTGGTTGACGTAGCCCTAACCAATGCACTGTCTCAACTTCTGTGCGGTTTCGTGGTGATCGGTAAAATGTAGCGAAATGCTATGCATTATATTTATACATAATGTGGCGCAACGCACAATAAATATATTCAGGCATAGCCTCCTCTATACGGAGAAAGCCTGGCGCGTCGCGTGAAAAGACGGCCGCCGTAAATGGGAAAGGAGGGGCGGAGAAACGGGAGCGGAGAGAACCTTGCCCGCTAGCGCCACAAAAGAGCGAGCGGCCAAACGCAGAAACAATATTTTTTCTTTTTTTTCTCTCTTTTCTTGTCGCTATCGTGGGGAGGAGAAACTCAACGTCCACCCTTTCCCGTTTCTCCCTGCGCCCTTTCGAATCGCCGCGCCCGTTTCTCCCGGAGTACAAAAACGACGGTGACGAAAACACAAGAAGAAGCGTGGTTCGGGGAGCGGCCGCTCATGACCCAAGCGCTCGCTGTCTAGGTCTGCCCTTTCTGCTCTGCGCTACCATATTGGTCACCGTTCGGCGCGCTCCTCCTCTCCTTTTTCCTGCGGCCGCGCGCTCTATGGCTCCGTCGTCGATGTGCCAGGCTTTCTCCGTATAGAGGAGGCTATGATTCAGGCAAAGAAATGAATCGTCTCCTCTAGAGCTGCGTGTAAGGCGCGAGAGCGAGATGACTGTTGCTCGTCACAACTTCCGCGTACCGGCACCAGTGGCGAAGAAAAACTCCGCACTGTCGTCACTGTCGTTTCTTCGTTGTCGGCAGCAAGTTTTGTGTGCGTGAACTTCATTTGATGAAAAAGAAACACAACATAGGGGGGAGGGGGAGGAAGGGAAAGGGGGAGGGGGGGGGGGTGGGGTCGGTCGGTCCAACGCAACTTTATTGTTCGGAAACAAACTCTAACTAAATCGAATATCATTAACAGTTTCAGATTGTTTCCTCTGTTCTGATAACAAGACCTCATTAGACACACGTTGAAGATAATCGAATCGAACCAACTCACTTGTGTGGTGGAAATACAAATACACGTGAAAATACAAACTCACTCATGCGCCTGTATTTCCACGTGCACCAAGCATGCGTATTTTGGTCGTAATCCGGAACCGAAACCAATTTTCCCGCGATGTCTGGCTACCGTTCTCGACAAACATCCAAAATAGCAAAGCAAAACATTTTATTTATTACTTTGATATTATATTACAATATTATTTAGTGCACTTTGTAGAATTTAGTGAATTTAATATCACGAAAAGTTGAAACACTCATCAACGTGATCTGGCAACCATGGCAATGCTCCGAATCTTTCCGAACTTATCCGAATCGCTTGAGATTCGGCTACTCTTCCGAATCTTTCCGAATCTTCAGATTCGGCTCCGAATCGAGATTCGGATAAAGATTCGTCCCATCACTAGTTATGACTTCTTATTATGACTGGGCAGACAGCGCCGCCTCGCGGCGAGTGACGGAGTTAGCGCAAGTACACTCTTCTGCTGGGGAGCAACTCGAACCGCGCTTCGGGCGCGCGCACTGATCTCAATGACAATTGCTGGATCGCGCTTGCCGCTCCCGCAAGTGAAGCCACCGGGCTTCACTCGCTTGGGATACGATTTGCCGTTTTTGCTAGCCTTTGCTGCGGTTTTCCAGCGTGCTGACGACACATTTTCTACTCGTTCGTCGTCATTCGCCGAAGAAGTTTTTTGAAGACTCTGTGTATTGTTGAGACTTGCCGTTGTGAACACGTGGAAAATTTTACGAAAGTGCAGTGTCGCAGGAAAAAGGCACAACGCGTCGAAAGGAAGGGCTGGCGGCGTGTTCAAAGCTTCCTTGGCACGCCGAAGTGCCGTGTCTCTGTGCCTTCGCGCGCTTGGATACCGACCAAGAACCGACGCCGTGTGGATGTGTTTAGCGAGTGCAATGTGCGTGAAGCCGTATCAAAAGGTACAACTCGTCGAAAACGTGTCGCCGGTGTCGCGGCGTGATCAAAGCTTCCTTGGCACGCCGAGTAATGCATCTTTGTGCCTTCGCACGCTTGGATACCGGTCAAGAATTGACGCCGCGCCAAAGTTCTGAACGTGTGTCGCGCGTAGATGCCTTTAGATCATTTATATATATCGGCCACGGAGTTCTGGATCGTCCAGCTGTTCCGGTGAGTTGCTATCAATAAAAGGGGGAGATCTGTACGTGTTCTTATGTACTATATTAACCATGGCTATGTCCCAAATCTACTCTAATAGATTCCGTGGGAGCACGAATAGGGCAACGTTGTGGAGCCAGGGGGGTTTTCGAAAGCAAAAGTACAAGACGGCGAGAATGAAAATCTTTGAAGCGCGGCCGATATGGTCGTGTGCAATCTGTTGACCAATTACAATTAGGCGAGCCGCGCTCAAACGTCAAGTGCAATTAAGTAGGTTGATAATCAGCCAGCACTGATCAGTGATGAGGAGCTGTTGTGCACGGTATTGTGTAAATCGTCTAAGGACGAAAAAAAGACGTACCTTCTCCCCATCTTCCGTCGCTAGTGGACGCTGGATTAAGCTCGTTCCTAAACCGCGAGGGGAAAAGACGCTGATCCAGAGGCACGAACAGCTTCACGCACATTGCACTCGCTGAACACATACACACGGCGTCGGTTCTTGGTCGGTATCCAAGCGTGCGAAGGCACAGAGACACGGCACTTCGGCGTGCCAAGGAAGCTTTGAACACGCCGCCAGCCCTTCCTTTCGACGCGTTGTGCCTTTTTCCTGCGACACTGCACTTTCGTAAAATTTTCCACGTGTTCACGACGGCAAGTCTCAACAATACACAGAGTCTTCAAAAAACTTCTTCGGCGAATGACGACGAACGAGTAGAAAACGTGTCGTCAGCACGCTGGAAAACCGCAGCAAAGGCTAGCAAAAACGGCAAATCGTATCATAAGCGAGTGAAGCCCGGTGGCTTCACTTGCGCTGCAGCGAACAAGCGGGGAAGCGCGATCCAGCAATTGTCATAGAGATCAGTGGGCGCGCGCGTTTCGGGATCTTGGTTGTTCCGGAGTGGACGCTGCGAGAGAAATGGCGGCGTTGCGATTGCCATTAGTTGGGTTCTCGAGTGTGGATCGGAGCAATTGATCGGAGCCACTTTTTTTCCAACCGAGTTCTAGAAACGTTGGTTGTACCTAACATGACATTGTCACGGCATGGTGTCACGTGACAAGTGGCGTGGCGCGCCATGATATCACGTTGCGTCACTGTGTCATATGACGTCACGCTTTCATATGACTTCACATGTCACGGATGATGCCATAGCGGCCATAGTGCCGCGTGACATTGACATCACCGAGGTTACATGCCACAGACAAAAAAACCCTAAAATTGGCCCTAAAAATGCTATGCATAAAAAAAAAAATCTTGTCCGTGATTTATGACAGCGCTAGTGCACCCGTCAGCTTTTCCAGCGTATTTCTTTTTTTTTTTTTTCTTTTTTGAACCCGGTGGTAGGTATTTGGATAATAAAAAAAAAGAACAGCAAAAATCTGGAGATCAAGGCAAGGTCTCGTAGTTCACTTTTAGAACAAAGTGGTGAACTTGCGGTGGCGCATTGGGGTGGGGGTGTGGCTATTTTTGGCCGACGCGGTCGCCCCTTGGGGAAGCGAAATCGAAACCTCGGCACAAGCACCGACGTCTGGCGAGAGTCGGAGCTCTACGTTTCCGGTTCCGGCAAAGCAGCCGCCGAAGAAGGAAGGAGTGAGGCGAGTGAGGTACTTACGTTGGGTAGGCGGTACGTATCGTCGACGAGGCGTGCCGGTCTGCAAGAATGTCGTACAGGAACAGTAAGTTTTTCGCGCTTTCGTCCGCGAACCAAACTTTTTGTGAGTTCTGTCTCCGCACCACAAGTGTCTGGCTTGTCGTTTGCCGCAGAGGATGGCTCGCAGCGAGCGTTTTTCGCTCAGTCGGCTCGGCCGAAAGGAAACAAAATGATCTGTCGGCTTGCTCCGTCCCTTGCGACCGGCGCTGGCCGGGAGACGGGGGAGGGGACAACCCAAAAACGGCACCCCAGACACCTGAGAAGAGTTTTGGGGGCCCTTTTCACCTCGCCCCCTCGAAGCAATCCTTATGCCCACTCGTAATTTCGCTGCCAGTGCGATCCTCTGGGCAAGCGGGAGTGCCACCGGCTTTGTGTACCGCTTTTTTATTGTTTAGGTTTGGTGTCGGCAAGTGCAAATGAGTCGGCACCCCCCAATGATGCACAGGCAACTACTTTTGATCGGCGTTAGGGGCGTTTGAAGCGTGTCGGCGAAAGTCTTGCTTCGTCGCTTGAACCGCTTGCACGGTGGTCGCGTGGCTTCGTGGTGCAAGGCGGTTGTAGGTGCCTGCGAAGCTATGATTCACCACCGTGGCCGGCGGCTTCCTTTTGAACATTGGACGGAAGTAGGGGCGCCGGTTCGGGTGGGATGTTTGGTAGGACGTTCTGGTCAGCTCGTCACTGGTTTTGTTCTCGAGATTTCTAGCTTTCGGACTCTCTCCAAGACTGTCTCTTGGGGTGTTCGTAAACGCCGGTATCTTCAGACGCCAGTACCTTCGTGACCGCGGAATAAACCTCGCATGCGACAAAGTTGTGGGCGAGTTTCGTCGCCCGAAACAAAGAATATTCCTTTGATTCGTGTAGCTTTTTGGTTGCCGATTTACTGCTCGTCGGGAGATGTCTGCTTGTATACATGCGTTGAAGATGGCTCACAAATGCCTTTTGGTGGATTTTATAGCTGTTTAAGTTTGCTCAACTATCTTGGATGCTCAAAAGGACAAATACAGGAGGTGCCAAGCTGAGGGCAGCAATTCTAATTTCACGTGTCTCATAGGAAAGGCAGACTGTTTGGCAGCTATTCTCTCGGTATGAATCCCAAAGGAGCCCTAGAAGTCAAGGTTACACACATTCTGAACTTCTCATCTGTGTTGCAGGATATCTGCATTCTGTAAGCCTTTGTGGGCTCCAAATTTTGGCAAGGCACCCCTTCTCTTCTAAGCACGTGCAGCTGGCTCATGGGGGATCGGTGAACCTTTAAGGCCACGGTCCCACTGAATGTGGCAGTTTAGGTACTTTTTGGCAGGTCATTACTCATCTCCTTTTAAATACTGTTTTGTGGGATTGATGTCATTCGAAAGGCAATGCAATCCTTTCATTTGATATTATGTATGCGTTGGTTTTTACTGTTCATGCGCGTTTGTAGCGTTGTGAATATAATGGCGCGGACCCTCACTTGCTCTGCTAGTTCATGTTTTATGAACGATCCATTAAAGATAGCACGGTTCCAATATAGAAGCTTTGTTAAGATGATGTCGGAGCAGAATATAACGATACACTTTTTTGGTATTTGCACTACTTTGTTTTTTTCATCCCTCCAAATATTGCCCTAAAATTGACATTTTTCAGCACAAATATGTTTTTAATGGCAGGTGCTAGGGCAATGAAATTAGCTACAGATGTAGTGCTTATAATTGGTAATATGCAGAAAAAAATTTAATGTTGTGTAAAATATTTTTGTTTAGATATTTTATATCAAACGTAGCACTTATTTGTGCTTTGAGTCATGGTACTTCAAATGCCGCTGAGGAAATGTTTAAACTATGATAATATCTTTTATAACATTTAAAGCTACAATGGTTGCCCAAGAGGTGGACGATGGCTTTTTTTCATTTTCAAAGTCATAACGCTCGAGGAGCGCTTCAAACCAACACCACCTAGACAGAAGGCCTCCGCATGGTTTCCTCTTCTTCTATGAAACGTCACCACAGTCGGATCGCACTCGGTCGGCTATTGGACCCGAGCCCGACCTTCGACGCGCTGATTGGCCACGAGCCGCAGCCGAACACTGACGCAGCACTCGTGCCCAATCTCTCGCCTCGATCGATCTGACTATGATGACGCGTGTGGAGGCCTTCTGTATAGGTTTTGACGCATATCTTTTTTGGACATCAAACAGTTTTATTGGCATCTAATAATATTTATTGTTTGGAATAGATATACATTGCGATGTATTAAATTTTCACAATGATCTTGCTGTGGTTTCTTAATAGGTGTAGAGCGTAGCTACCGTATTTACTCGCATATTGGTCGATACGTCGTATAGGTCGACCCCCTAACTTCGAAACCCCCGAAAAAAAAAAAAGTTGAAAAATATAATACCGGGATTCGCGTATTGGTCGACCCCCCAGTTTTGATGAGGCGATTTTTGAAAAACAGGTCGACCTATACGCGAGTAAATACGGTAATTTTAAAAACAATTAAAAACTGTTTGGGCGTTTTGTTGCGCTACCTGGCGGATGGCTGACGAACTGCTGATTTCTAGTGTTCAAAAAAATTTCCGAGGGCGGCGTTGGCGTCTGTATCATCATCAATCTCCGTGTCTTTTTACCTTCACATTTAAAAAATATATTGGAAGATTTACTATCGATAAATGAATGGTTTAAGTACTGGGTCAGGCTAATAAATCTAAGACAAATAATTACACAAACGTAGCGTGATATTATGTGTTCATTATTCAATATGAATGAAATCGATAAACAATAAAGAAGAGGAAAATAATACACCCGAGTTCACTTCATGCCTAGAGTCACTACATGAGCTTTAAAGTATCGGCACTCCGTTCCCCAAAATTGTTTTGGGCGCCGCCATTTTGGGTCTTGCTCAGAGCAAGACCCAAAATTGTTTTGGGCGCCGCCATTTTGGGTCTTGCTCAGAGCAAACGCAACTGCCGATCATCATGATCCAAAAGTACGACTTCCTCAGCATTAGATGCGGTGCTAGGAAGCTGATGCAATATTGCAATGCTCTGTCGCGGGTTGTTTAAACATTTGTGAGGGACGGAAAAGCCTTTCCTGTGATTTTAGATAAAGCTTCATATAACTGGCAACCATGATTTTAAGCCACAATATGGCCGGGTGTCGTTACTCTGAACCGTAGCTAATTTACTGGCACAAGCGGGAACAATGAAGAAGAGGCAGGTGTCAAAAGGTAGTGGCTTGTGGAATCCACGGGGCTTACGTCATGGCCCCTCCAGGTATTACAAGCCTCTTGAACAAGAGCATGAATAGTGTCATTAAATAAGCTACGCTTCAAAGTAGCGACACTTGGCCTTATTGTGGCTTAAAATCATGGTTGCCAGTTATTTGAAGCTTTATCTGAAATCACAAGAAACGCTTTTCCGTCCTCCACTTCAAACAGTTTGCGACAAAGCAAAGCAACATTGCATGAGCTTCCTAACACCGAATCTAATGCTGAGGATGTCGCACTTTTGAATCATGACAATCGGCAGTTGCGCCTGCTCTGCACAAGCACCAAAATGGCGGCGTTCACAACACTGTCGGGGAAGAGAGTGCCGATACTCTAAGCGCAGCTCATTTATTGGCTCTAGTTCCCGCGAAACTCCTTTTCTCTGACTGAAACTGAAAGTAAATACGAATAATACACCATTACTAGAGCTTATCTAGTTATAACCAAATACACATAATGAGAGGAGGAAGCGGGTGGGTAGGAGAAACGCGGTTTTTATGCGCGACCGTTCTAACTGTCTCAAAGAGAGAACGCACGAGCTTGCGCTGGTTTAAAAAAAAGGCATCCAAAAAAAAAAAAAGAGGCGGCACGCTGTGTTCTTTGTTATTATGCGTCTAATTGCCAATTGTTGTGTGTATGTTTATACAGCCGGAAGTTAGTCTGCCTTAGTGGGCTTTTGGTGTCTCAGCTGTAGATGAGTAATTTAGCCAGTGCGGTACAACCGCAAACCTGGGGTCTTTAACGTGCACCACGCAGCAGGGATACACGACCGCACGCCGGTACGATGCTCTTCCAGATCAAAACGGACAGGGGCAGGGTGGGTTCTGCACCGCGAGCTTTCGCTCCAAGTGCTCCGAGCTGGTGTGCGCTAGACCATGCACTCGGCCACCTCCCCCCCCCCCCTCCCCCCCTTGTGCGTCTAATTTATATTCAAGTATAACTATTTGAAGATCGACGATGGACGTCGATCGTCTCGAGGTAATGTAACGTAATAACATTATATAAATAATAAACTTGTTGATGGACTGAATGACTAAATTTTTCAATTCTTGGATTGTAATATGGCGGTAGCCTATTGTACTTACTGTTGATGAATAGCAATATGAGGTGACGAGGTAATGATTATATGATGAGGCTCTATAAGGACGACGACATTAGTGGGTGTCGAACCACAACGTACAGTGCCAGACTTGTTTCAAGTATCGTGTACCCAAACACTTTCTTCACCCGCAACAGTATATGGTAGAATCAATGAGGATGCTGCTTTACAACTGTACGTGGAACAGGAAAACTGCACTGTGCAGAAGTGCGGCTTATTCGTTAATATGAGGGACGGATTTCTAGCAGCATTCCCTGATTGACTACTTGGAACAAATGGCCTCGTTGACGTAAAGTGTCCCCGTTCCAAAAGATTCTTGAAGCATACTTAAACCGCAAAGGAGTATGAGGCGAAAAATAAGAAAAAGGAGCCTGGTGTGAAAGGTCCAAATCACCACCATAGCTTGTACTATCAAATACAAGGGCAGTTACACACTACACAAAGAGAGTTTTGTGATTTACACTCAAGGCATTGACATCCAACATATTCAGAGAGATGACACCTTCTGCTCAACCAATAGAGCCTTTTCTACTCAAGTTTTACATGGAAGGCCCGACTTCCGCTGAAATTCTTTACGTAGACGAGTTGTCCGACCCAATAAACTGCCATTACTCCCGATCTGGGAATCTCTCGATCTTTGTTCGTAGGCCATAGTATCATGAGATCGAGGGGTGTGGCTCTTCGTCCGCCGAATATTGCTTCGGCGGGTTTTTTTCCGTGTAAGATGAGACCGTCGCGTGCTGCCGGAACAAGAACCTGGCGATTCTTCACTGAACTGCTTCTTCCATAAGCTTCAAACGGGCTTTTTTTCATTTCGCACACCATCTGTTCTGCTTGCCCGTTAGCTGCAGGATGGTATGGTGCACTATACTTTGCTTCACCTTGTGTTGTACCGCAGGAAAGGCTACAAGCGCGTGCTCCTTGCTCTAGGGCACATCTTGGCGGCACAAGCTCTCGTGCACAAAGGGCAGCTGCCAACGATATGAGCTCGTGCGTCTAGCCTTTGCTGCGGTACAACATAAGGTGAAACGGAGTATAATGTGATGCCTGATGCCGGTTTTTTCTTCTTCAAAAACTTGTTTATTTTATTTGAAGCAAGATTTGGCGCGTTATCAGAGAAAAGTATTTTCGGTAGGGCAAAAGTAGGTAAAAGAGACCGTAGAACGTCAATGACTTGTTTGGACGTCATGGCAGGCATCGTGTAAACTTCCAGCCACTTAGAGTATGCATCGCCCATGACTCTGCAGATGTGGATACGTTTCGCCACCCACCAACTGAATAGTGGATCGTTTTCAGTTACTGTTCATGATGGCGTTGGACTCAAGAAACTCCAGTGTAAAGCACAGCACGTAGCCACGTGCTGTGCTTCACACTGGACGCTTACCATTCGCCGAGAAGAAACTTGCTTGTTCGTCTGCCATGAGTCGTCCGATATCAGGTCATCACCGCAACACCATCTCCCGACAAAACTGGTATTCATTGTCCGCATGTCCATAGTTAGCAATCACGTCAACTTATAAATTCCCGAACGCTCATAACTTGCCGTCGCTAAACGCCGTTCATTCATAGCGTCTTCATTGCAAATAAATGTCTTCCTATTTCTTTTGATGGTTTTCATCGTATTCCTCCTAAGCTGTACTTACAACATTATGTGTGTTGGTACTTCCGAAAATATTGTAACGGCATTTGCTTTCTGGGAACCCCCTATAATGTAACAAACAACCTTTACAACATCTTCCGGACCCCGTGAAATAAAATATTTCGTGACCTTTTTTTAGTCGTCATTAAAATGGTGAGGTAAGTACCGTAAATCGCGAAGCAGTTTACTTGACGTCCGCTTCCACTGGTGTCTTGGAAGATTGAGTCTACTGAGCGTGCATTCCTGCAGAGGAAATTTTCATTGATAGAATATTGACACGTCAATCAACATTTGATTCCTTCTTGGTAAGATTTATTGCGAAAGCCTGTTACAACCGCCGAACCGCATGTCCCTATATCGGAGAACAATTTATACCCAGCCTGACATTCTCGCATACATCCGTTTGCTGGACCATGCTACTTGAGCTAGCTGAGCACAGCTGGCAGCGGCGCGAGCAAGGCCACGAGGGGAACGTGATGGTGCTCGAGCCATCCCACTGTGAACCAATGTTTCGGCCACCCCACGGGTGCGTGTCGCCGTCTATTGGTTGAACTAACGCCTTGTTCAAGATGGCTGCCGTGGGACCGCAGCCTTAAGAGTTTTCTGTCCCCAAAATTCTCTTACCCTAGTTGGCTGCCTACTCTACCCATTAGATATTTTCTGGCCATGCAAATGGCCAATTTTGTGCTCTGTGTGTCGTGCGACTCGACCTGCCGAGCAATTTCAGTGTCTCGGGAGTAGCCATTTAGCAACACTTGTTTTGTCAAAACATTCCAAATGATTAATCTGGCATGCACACTAACGCTTCAAACCCACTTTAACTGATCTACAAAAATCGGTTTCTCAGTGCATCTCACTAGAGGTGCCACTAGGTGGGAAAGCTTGTATAGTGAAAATATAAAAAAATTTAGGGGTGGAACGACTGTGCCATTTGCGCCATTTTACGCCAGACGCATTTGTCTCCGCCGCCCTGCGCCACAGCCAATACCTCACGCCATTATGCACCAAATCGCAAAACGTGCGCCAAAACAAATTGCATTTTGTCTTGGTTTCGGTTTTTATAGACTCAATTGGCAACAATGAGCATGTTCTTTTTATTCTCCCTGTGTATCCTGAGTCGGAAGCGAGCGAAAAAACTCGGGGGTCGGATTCTAAGCGGTGCACCACCTGCGAGTAGATTGTTATTCTTCAACCATCAGCGGTTAAGCAAGTCGGCCGATGTGAGGTCGAGTCGTTAATCATCAGATTGCCTGAGGCTCTGCGGCCCAGGATTCGGACGTCAGCCAGTTGAAAACAAATGAGCGAAAAATTCCTCTTAGTACTTCATTGTTAAAAGTTGGAACCGCATTCCCGCAAGATAAATCGTGATTTGATAGAACTGAAACCATCATAACCATCCTAGCCAGTAATAACAATACTCATGCGCGCGAGATGCTCGAGGCCCTTGCTATCGAAGAACAAGCGAGTGGGTGCGTCAGCACCCCGTCCATCACTATTCACAAAAAGGAGAGACAATATCTACGGTGCGTCACGGTCCAGAAAATGGCAGTATGAGCTTGTGGCTGGTGAATTTAAAATATTAGTTTAGGTTAAGGTAATGTGAAAATTTTGTAAACATACACATGCATTATTATATTAGTATAATAGGTTTTAATATGTAATAATTTTTGTTGGTGTCTGAAAACACGCAAGGAAAAAGAAGTTCCCACTAAATAATCGTTGGTAGTCAGCTGTCTATTCTCTCCTGTCTCAATTTCTCTATATCTTCCCCTGGTTCAAGCTGTCAAATATATATACAAGTATGTACCAACAAGCTCCACTATCAACCATAAGACAGTGATGTGAAAGACCGTTTTAGAGCATGTTTAAAGCAAAGGTTTTTTTTTTATTATTAGAAATGTTTGCAGTATTTATGCTTTGGTATATTTTCTGCTTATTATCCCAACTCCTGATGTCATTGGATGTTTTTATTTATTTTCAGGGAACACCTTTGCAACACTTCCACGCACCCAGCGTGGCATGCCTCTTGTGCTGGGGGGCGATCCAAAGGGCAAAAACTTTCTGTACACAAATGGAAACAGTGTCATCATTCGAGACATTGCGGTGGGTGGCATCTGCTGTTTACACAGTTTAGTAGGTTCTCTGTATGTCCAGAAACAATGAGTAACCCTGGGAAGCTAGAATTTGCCCCTAATTGTCTGGGTTGGGAAGTGGAAATGTGGGCACTTTATTTTGACATGCGAGTGTGAAGTGCTTGGCCTTGAGCCTTGACTTGTTGGCTGCAATAGACTATTTAAGAAATATGGCACAAATACGAATATGTGCTACGAATGCAAACCAAAATTGCAGCCCATGGGCAGTCTTGAAAGAAACTGTGAACTGACAACCATTAATATTGAAGGGGGAATCAAGCTTTCATCAGATTACCAAGGTCTTCCTCTGAAGTGTTGAGGAACACCGGGCAAAGTTTGGAGAAGCGAGTGATGCCCGGCCTAATCTTTAAAACTCTGAGGCTGCTTTCATGCCCTGCTTTGTTGTCTAATTTCATTGCTGCAGAACCCCTCCTTGTGCGACATCTACACGGAACACTCTCAGATGACAACGGTGGCCAAGTACTCGCCGAGCGGATTTTACATAGCGTCCGCAGGTAGGCTATTGGGGCCAGTCTGTTAATCGTGATTGCATGATGTGCTGTTTTGGACAACACAAGCTGAACCGACCATGCGATGACAGATACCGGTAGTCCTGCCTCGAAATGAGGTGCGAGAAAAAGCATGCGGTTGAGAGTGCGGCGCCACTGGAATTTAGCGTTTCTTGTTTCTTGTACCAGCATGCACTCAAATCTGTCTTTGTTACCCCACACTTGGTGCTGGCTCGATTGTATCTGGGCAGAAAAGGTTGGTGCCAGTCCAGTGTTCTTTGCATGATCGGGCCAGATAGCAGCGGTGCCGCACCTTCTCAAAGCTGCTCATTCGGCACTTGGTGACACTGATACCTCTGGTCATGTCGGTTTGCGTCGTCCAAGACTGTACCTGGGCAGCGACGGCGTTGTTGTGACCTCATCTGAATGATGGCATCGCAAAGTGCCATCAGAAAAATGAAATCATTGCAAGAGAGTGGAATGTCTTTTTTTTTTTTTTTTTCCCAGACCAAACCGGGAAGATTCGCATCTGGGACACTGTCCAGAAGGAGCACATTCTGAAGAATGAGTTCCAGCCTTTTGTGGGCATTGTCAAGGACTTGGCTTGGTCCCCGGACAGCCAACGCATCATGGCTGTCGGGGAGGGCCGTGAAAGGTGCGTGCACAAGCGTGCCTTTAGATGCAGGTGCGAGAGCCCCGATGTGCTTTTCAGGTTTGGGCATGTGTTCATGGCGGAGACTGGCACGTCAGTAGGTGAGATTGGAGGCCACAGCAAGCAGATCAACTCGTGCGACTTCCGCCCCACGCGACCTTTCCGCATCATCACCGGCAGCGAAGACAACACCGTTGGCATCTACGAGGGACCACCTTTCAAGTACAAGCTCACCATTAGTGTAAGGGATGGGCACAAATCCTTTGTTCCCGATTTGTTGTTACGGGGGTGTGCGGCATGAGATGACCTGATCCCCAAACTTGGGGAGAGCTACATGCTTGTAAACAGAAGTGGTTAGTATGGTGTTATGGACTACTCGTGGACATTGCTCAAGCCTCTGAACTACTAGGAAGTGTGGAAGTAAGAGTTAGGTGGTAGCATATATCTCCGCTCCTAGGAAACCTCTGAAATGAGCGATCTCTGTTTAAATCGAAGGGGCTGCCCGAGATACCCTCCTGGTTTTTCAGTAGAAGGATGAAAGGAAAATTGGTTTGCAATTTGGGAATTGAGAAAGTTGTTTGGCAGTTAAATGAAGCACGCTTGCAGGATAGGATTAGCCTTGTGAAGGTTGGCTTTGCCCCATCACGACCAAGTGTAATTGAGCTGTCTTGAAGGGGTGGGGCAGTATACTTCTTGCTTTGGCCACACTGTGTGATGTTGCAGTGTCTCGCTCCATCGCTATCAATCCTGAGTGCTTTCTTCGCTAGATTGTTCTTTCTCATCTTAAGCATCTTAGGTAAGATCTTAAGCACCTCAAATATATGCAGTTTTTTTTGCTGTTTTTGAAGATTCTTTTGCAATGACTGCTGGAGGGATCTCTTTGCCATTTTTGCTTTAAAGACATTGACACATTATAAATTTCTTAAAAAAAAACAAATATTTAAAAAAAAGTTTATTGAAAAAGAATTGTGCAATTGGCAAAAATCGGCCAACTCGGCACTTGCATTTGAAGACAATTTACAAAGTCCTCTTGATTATAGGTAAAAATTCTCCGATTCAGTCCCTTCTAAATTTAATGTGGAACTGAATGATATCAAAATGATAGATATACTGCAGTGAATTAAAAGGTTGCCAGGTAGGGAAAATGCCAAGTCTGCCTCTGGGGACAAAGTTCTTAGAGATTTCTAATTGTACCTCTCTGCAAACCGTCTAAAGGCTGGGACACAGCTGGCTCCCACATTTGTCCACGCTTGGGTGGGCAATTCTGGGAGGGCTTGCGCGTGAATCACTTGTGCATTTTTACCAATGCATAACACAAAAAAAAAGTCTTAATGGCAGGTTGTTTATCTCTCCCACAGCATGCATAAGTGTGCACACTTCCATTTTTTCATTAAAATATAATCGCTGTTATTCCGCAACGACAGAGATGGTCATTCACAAGCCGCTTCTTTCGGAAAGGCGGCTTGCGATTGGCTGGCGTGCGCCCATCGTCATGCCGCCGGCGCCTCCGCTCAAATCTGTGCTCCAGATTTTTCCACTCGGAAAGGGGCGTGGCACAAACTTGTATCGCATTTTGAGTAGGAAAATAGACGTCGCACAAGCGTAATTTTACGATTTCTAGGATGCTTGGAGCCCGTTGGATAACTTATCACCAAGAACAGACGATCTGAGAAATGTCGTTAATTTAATTATTGTGTCCGCCGTGTGCCTCTGTGCCGTGGTTCCGGTGTACCATAGCATTTGTGCCCCTCATGTCAGCATTCACCGCCTCTCACCAGTGTGTGTGTCGAGCTTCACTGCTTTGCACCGGAGTGCTAGGAGCTGCGGCTGACATGGGGGAGCACCTGGCTGAGCGCTATAGGCCCGGATATTATGTTTAGTATTATTACGGGTCTACCTTCTTTGGTCTAGTTGACTTCTTATTTTAAGAAGCTGTGCTGAGAAAGAGGAAGAAGCATGGGTCCATATTTGAATAGATACAGTAATCAATGAAGTTCCTGTTTAGCCGTCGATCGAAAGAGCACTAAACTTTGACTTAAAGGGGCCCTGCAATCATATTTAAGCGTCTACCTTTTTTGCAGTTTCCAGATCTCTTGGGGTTCGGGTAAGTCAGCGGGCACGGAGAGTGTAACTAAATATCAGAGTGTCTTATTTTAACCAGACGGTGTGGAAACCTTCTCCACCTGCGGAGCGACCCGCAGTACCGAAAGCGCACAATATGCGACGTCTTTGGTCCTGGGCGCTCTACTGGTCAGAGCCGCTAAAAGCTTTTCTTTAGTCGAAATACAAAATATAAGTGGCTCAAACCATTTCAGTTATTTATGAAAGTAGTTTTTGTTCAGTGTTTTAGATTAGAAAAGAAACAAATACAGTTATAAAGTACGGAAGCCAGGGTGTCTAGCGACCGGGAAAACCGGGAATTGTCAGGGAAATTTTAATTACCGGGAAAAATCGGGGAGATTGTCAGGGATATTTTCAAAAAGCGAGCCCAGTCAGGGAAAATGAGCCGGAAATGGCATCAAGTGCCCTGACCAAAGACTTGAGGATTTGGGGACAGAAGAATGGGCAATAAATTCTGCTTAGAGCAGAGCACGGGCTCAGCTCACCCGATGTAGTGTGTGCTACCCGATGCAAAGGGAACAGCTGACAAATCCAGTCTAAGCCTGGATTGGATTGCATTGAGGGTGTGACACTAGGCTAGATCCAGTTAAAGCTACTAGATCTGGTAACAAATTGGAAAGCCACAGACCCCAATCCAATCCCAGCCTTAAGCGAAAGTATCCAAAAGTGTGCATCTGGCGGCCATGCTGCCATTCGGTTATCGACGTGTGTGGTTGGGCTTCGCATTTTCATTGTGTTTCCGGAAGTGGCCTCTTCACTGATGATGTCGGCGGCAAGAAAGCGTTAGTTTAATCCAGACTGGACAAGTTAGAATATTTCGGAATATGCAAGTTGGATTAAGCCCATGCAAAATTATCCTCAGTGCTCGATGCTCAATGCCATGTGTTCTAATGTCATATATTTAGCTGCCTCTACAGCGGTCAGGGAATTTCACCTGAAAATGTCGGGGAAAACCTGGAAAAGTAGGGTAATTTCAAAATAATAATTTGCTAGACCCTGGGAAACAAATGACCCGTCGACATACCCACCACCAAGCGGTGTAAAAGGCAGCACATACCAGAAAGGAGTAGTGGGATCGGGCACCTACGGGCGGCGAGCGTACAAAGGTCCCGGATGTATGCGGCGGCGCTGCGGTCATATACAGGCTCGAGGATCCGACCGGTTTCGAGCGTTCCAAAGGCCTTCAGCGAGCAGGTTTAACTTGCGGTTTGGCCGTTTGGCGGTATGGCAGCGTGAAGTGGCTCCCGTTCTGCACTGATTGTTACCCTGTGTTTGCTGTCATTTGTGGCCAATGAAGTGTCATGCCGGATTAGTGTTTAATCGCGCAGCAAATGCAATGCGAGCCGCCCTGGCAGTCAGCTTCATACAGCCTATCCAGAACATGCTTTAGTAACGCCCCCTCGAGCCGTCAACGCCGAGTGCGGCAGCCTTGAGCGCTCACTGAGCTCACTACCCCTCCTCTAGTTCACGGCCACTCAAGCGACCAAGGACGTCATGAAGGAGGTTATTTTTTGCTTGTTTTTGTGATTTTAATTTGCCTATAACTTCAAAAATGAAGCGAAATTTTAGAAAAAAGTTTAAGTTACTACGTTCAGTGCTCTCAGGTTCGGTGCGAATTAAAATCCAGTAAAAAAGTCTTTTCAGGACCCCTTTAATTCTAGTTCTGACGCCGCTAAAGAGCAGTGTCACTTTTAAAGTGCAAGTGTAGGTTTTCATGATATTTGGGGGTGGCTGTTTTTGCTGCATCATATTAGTCGCGAGTTTGGTAGGTTCCTAAAAATTGGTGGACACATTTTTTATTGATATACGTGTTAATGGATATGCTTTTTTTGCTGGCATTTTACAGAAATTATATTTTTAGGCTAAGTAAACTACCAAGTGTAAAAGGGAGTGGGAGAGAGTCTTTATCCCAACTGAAGTGTTGTGAAATGATTAAATTTCCAACCATCTTTTAAATACCCATTGTAGATGAAACCTATTCTAACCTTAGCCTTATTAATGTAAAAAAAAAAAGAAAAAAAAAAGGATCCATTCCTTTTGTGCTTTACAAAAAGTAATTATATGCTTGAGTATCGGAGGAACCCTCAGTCATTATCAGAGAAGGGAATTAGTGATGCAATCACTTTTTCCTTTTCAAGTGATCTGCTCACAGGCTGGCCTCTGCTCCGAAAGCATCAGTTGCTGCTCCAAACCAATATTTTTCCTGCTACAAAATCTGCTACCAAAAGCCAAGTGCCGCTTCCATCACCGAGGAAGTGGAGGCATTCTCTGCCCAAGTATGGGGATGCTAGACAATGCCAATTGGAAGTGCTCCTTGTTCCCGTCTAACCCCATTTGAGGTCAAAACTGCTGTGGGTCCTTCACTCTGTGTGAGGAAGCGGCATGGGGTGCTTTTGTAGTGTTGTGCTAGGGGCCGCACGAGACTGCCTTGCGGGGCTGCGTGCAGCCCCTGCTCTAGAGTTCAGGGGTGTTCAGAGTGCAAATGCGTTTCTTCTAGGACCACACCCGGTTCGTGCAGTCTGTCCGCTACTCGCCCAGTGGCGAACTCTTTGCGAGTGGAGGCTTTGATGGAAAGGTGGGTCCTCACGGTTTTAATCCCTAGCACGCAGGATGAGGTTTCTTTGTTCTGCCCCGCTCTAGATGTTTCTCTACAATGCCAGCACGTATGAGAAAGTCGGTGAATTCGGATCTCCCGCCCACGGCGGTGGGATCTATGCGGTGAGTGCATGCAGTAGTGCCACGTTTCGGCCGGGCCATCATAGTGGCAGGTATTGCAATTAGTGTGTTTGTTTCAAGGTGTCCTGGAGCCCCGATAACACCAAGATACTAACGGCATCTGGAGACAGGACCTGTAAGATTTGGGATGCCAGCACCATGTCCGTGGTCACGTAAGTGTGGAAAAACACCGATACCCTCCGGGCTTTTCTCTTGTGCCACGAGGTTCGCATCTGGGGGCAGCTGTGCTTACTTTAAAGGGATACCGAACTGAACATTTGGGTTTAAATTATTGGTTGTAATGGAATTGACAGCACATTGCTAACTTATAAATGTAATTATAAGTGACATCTATTTAAGAACAAAGATTGTCTAAACTTAATTAAACGAGAAAAATGATATTGCAGGGTGCACCTGGTAAGCGTTTTCAGCTCTTTCCGCAACGTCACGATTCTGGCCTAGCTTGCTCTTTGCAGTTGAATGTGCGATGCAGCAGCCGTCTGAGCTAGTGTGGCACTCGCCAAGTGTGAAGCAACTTAAAAGTTGTGCCACGGCATTGCATTGTGCCAAACTGTTCAAAACTGTATAGGATAAGGCGTACGTGTTCGCACCAGCTCGCAGTTCAGAAATTCTGAATTCAAGCGGCCTGCCCTTTATGGCTGGCGTTGGTCTGTCAAAAGTGACTCTTGTATAGACAACTCTGTAGAAAAGAGCCCGAGCCACCCTAAACTATTACCAAATCTCGCCCTGTCTGTAAAAAATATCGGCCTTAAACTGAGCGTTTTGCCCTGGCGTTTTACACGGCAAGAACTAATCACTTTGTTGTTTTTGCAGCGACTGAATTATTTTTGTACTTGCATCCCTTGATTCCTAGTGGAAACAAGGAACATGTGCATGTAGAAACTGCAGCTTCATTCGTTGTGCAAACAAATGACTGTGTATTGAAACCACATTTCTGCGATCGATCGTGCTTTTAGCCGCGTCTAAAGTTAATGCCAGTCAAATTACGGCCCTGCTGGTGTCAAGAACATTGCACCACTGGAGACACAAGTAGTGGCTCCCTGCATGGGGGTACCTGCGTGAGTAGGTGTTTGGTGAGTGACATCACCACAGACCCCGAGCGATGCGGGTACGCAGCCCTAGGTCTGGCTGCATGTGGCTGCACCCCCTAATCAGTTACAACAGAAAGTGGTTGCTGCAGCTGTGGGAAACAAATTGCACATAGTCTTGTGCTGGGTTCCTTGTCACGTGGGATATACCTGGCAATGAAGCTGCTGAATGTGCTGTATCCACCTGTGCTACAAGGAAGGTTAATATTCACGACATGCCCTACCGAGACCACAAATTGACCATAAAGAACAGCATCGGGTGTAAATAGCCAGAGGAATGGGCCCCCGAAACCAACTCCATGTTGTGAAGCCGATGCTAGAGCAGTGGGCGAGTGCCCATCATAGGGACCGTTTTTTTCCAGGTCGTCCTTTCTCGGCTAAGAATTGGCCACACACATCCGACACATGGGTATCTGCTTCGCCGAGAAAATCCCCCTGCATGCAAACACTGTTCAGAACCATTAACTGTGGTGTATGTCCTTCTTGAGTGCATATCACAGATACCCCCAGTTGCACTTGGCTCAGTTTTAGTCAGCACACATGCCTGTACACCTTGCTCTTCTGCTTGGAGATAAACTTTTATAAATCATACATATGTTTTTAAATTCCTAGAAAACGCTGGACTCTCACTACCTTTGCAATTTTTATAATTTTTTATACAGATTCTTTATATACAGATTCGTGTCCATCCTTTTATTCTATCACTGGTCATTAGAACCCTCTTCTTTAAAAAACATTTCTTGAAATAGTCTCAGATTTTGCACTCTATAGCCTTAGACGCTTTTGCATAAATAAAACTCAATCAAGTAGTGGCTGCGGTGATTGCATTCTTTGCACGTGTGATCTGGGAGTAAAAGTACTTTGAAGCTACAAGCTCGTGCCGGCAGCCTTGGCTTTACTTGACTTCAGGTGAAACAGAGTAAGGTTTGAGTGACGGCCTGGCCGTCTGACTTGCACCATTTATTGATTTGGATAGTTGTATGTATACGCAAATACACCGCATTGTGTGTGCAATTTTTTTATTCTCTATTCGTATAGAAATTCTTTTTTACAGCGATAGCTGTTATGGGCTCATCCCACCCCTGTTGTAGTTGTCGATACTCCGTCGATGTTGCCAAATCCTTGCAAAAGATTGGATTTCTGCCCTGGGAATCAAACCTGGGTCCGCTACGTGTGAAGCGGAAACGTTGCCACAGAGCTACGCCACAATGTTAAAGGAATTGTCTGGTTGAAACCGGAAGTACTCAAGTTTTTGCGCTCGTTTCGTCGAGGGAGCTTTCATATAAGCAAACATGTAGAATTCAACTTTTTCGGTAAAAATTTTTTTTCAAAAAATGATGTTTATGTTTATTAACTTCCAAAGAATGGTTTCAGAAACTTTCATTTATAAACGTACAGAATTTATCTCACAATAAATTATTTTCGACATGTCGGCAGCCCTCCAAGTCGGCAGGGAGCAGGGTTTTTTTCGTTTTTTATTTCGCGCTGCTTCATACTCGTTTCACACGGCCAAAACATCTCACCCTTATTGGAAGCACCATTTACTCTACAGGGTGATACAAAAAGACGCCAGGCTCTTTAAATCGACCGGAAAATTTGGTTTCTTAATGTATTGCGCTACAGCTTTGTGCAGCGTTGCCCACAGATGGTGCATTTTTTTGGTAAAATTTGCAAAGAGCGAACTTACCTGAGGAAAAAGTAAAGAAAGAAAGAGGCTTAGCTCCTATGGAAACGCGGCGACACGACACAAACGACACGGCGCAAACGACACGGCGCCGTTTCGCACGGGAGACAAGAGATGGTGCAAGCAGTCGCGACGCCAACTACCGCCAACGAACGAGCAGACGACGCCGAGAGCCGGCCCTTTAGCAGACAAGGAACTGCAGTTCCTTGCTGTTACCACACCTGTCTTTTTTGTTTCTGCGACTGTCGCCGCCTGCTCTCGGCGCCGTATGCTCGTTCGTTGGCGGCGTTTGTGGTGATACAAAGAGCCTGGCGTCTCCTTGTATCAGCCTGTAGATTTAGCCCGCAGAAGCTTTCAAAGTTTAAAAGTATCAATGGCCATGAGCAGGGATGGGCAAAATACATGCAAATATGTATCAAAATACAAATACAAAATACTTCGTCAAAAATGTATTTAATTACAAATCTAATTATATTTCCAAAAAAGCATTTAAGTACAAGATACAAATACAACCAAATGTATTTGATCTCCTCCAAATACTTTCCAAAATACATTCCTCAAAATTTGCGTCAGCGACTTCAGGGCACCTGCAACGGGTTTCTGGGTATCTCATTTTAATTTTGCATCGCACACTCGGGAGTTAGTGTGCGAGGCTCTAGTAACATAATAGAAATATAATCACAAAAATATGTAATCAGCTTGGACGTAATAGGTGAACAAAGTACAGAACTTCAAGCAGCTTTTTTTGTCGATTACATTTTTGTATAGACCAACAAAGAACCGAGACGACCAAGACGCGCAGCACAAGCAAGAGATTTTTTTATTGTTGCAACTCGCACCAGTTACGGAAATCTGGACGACCCGCGCTTTTAGAATGTTCCAGGCAAAAATGTGGGTGGAAATCAGGCTGGAAAGCCTCACAAGTTGTCACAGGCACTTATTTAGCCAGTCTGCCCGTGAACATCGATTTCGTCACTATTCTTGCTTTGGACTAGCACCGTAATCACAAAGTCAATAAGCGCTTGTGCTTGATTGAGAGACAGTGCATTCGATGCAGAACATAGTTTTCTTCCTGCTCTGTACAGTGACAATAAATTTGAGGGATGTATTTTCGCCCACAAAATTGTATTTAATTACAATTGTATTTGAAATACCCACGTTTTAGTATCTAAATACACACGTCAAATACATTACCCAATTTGTAATTAAGTACAAGTGCAAAATACACAAAGTATTTAAAATACGTATTTGAAATACTTGTATTTGAAATACTGCCATCCCTGGCCATGAGCAGTGATGCGATTGCTGTGCCAATTGCGCCAAACTGTTCCAAGGGGCTAACCTTGCTACATACTGCTACAGTTAGCCAATATATGGGTAATCTGTGCCAAGCCTGCTCCAAAGGACCAATTTCGGTCGCCTTTCAAAATTGAAACTGAACGGAGCACCGTAATTGAGCATGCGTGAGCTAGGTGACTCAAGCTGCCGCCCGACACACAGTACCCTGCATCAATCGTCCATGTGGTCTTGTATGGTTTTAAACTCTGTCTCGCTTTTCGCGCTCTCATTGTCTCGTAAATCTCGTCTTGCGCCTTTTTTAAAATTTTTTTTAACGATGAACGCGGGTGTGTGCGCGGACTCTTCGACGCTAACCTGCCAGGTATCAGTCATGCCGTCATGCTGTGAAACGGAACCACGTTTTTGCGCAGCGGGAGTTACTTTATGAGCTAAAGCACTCGCTCCTGAAAGCAACGGCAGTGGGAAAACTATATTTGGTCCCTGCCCGCCAGTCACTGTGCTCGCGTGACGTCGGGCGTAGCTGCCCCACGTCGCTGTAGATATGGCGCTGTAGATATGGCGCTTTCTAAACTAACGTAAGTACCGCCGCATGTTCATCGACATTTCTATGATTGTTTAAATCATACGCTATTACAAAAATTCCTCATTATATCAAAGACTGCTGTGTAGAAGTATTGATTACCTAGGTTTCTCTCAGTGGGCTTTCTTTTGAGAGGGAGTACATGAAAAATCTGCCGTGAAAGAAAGTTGGCGAAAAGAAGTGAGCTAAACTTAAGAAGGCAATGTCTGCACGCTGAACCCGCACAGGGCACTTATTTCTCTTGAGTTCAGTTGTTGCACAAAGCGCTCCAAAAACGTTTTGATTCTGGCTCGTGATGTCTTGCATCAATGTGCTGAGGTTCTTTTTTTCTGTGTGTTTAGATTGTACCTTGCCTGCCAGCCTGGCAACACCTGCCGCTGGACTGTTTTTTGTCAAATACTGGACAGTTACATTTTGCATAAAAGTTTGGGAACCAGTTGGCGACGAAACAGAGTGGCATGGTTTCGGTTTCGATTGAACAACCGTTGTCTACACTCGTACGACGAAGCGCGTGCAACTGGAAGTCTGCCGAAGTTGCCCTCACGTGCATGCGAACATGATTGCACGACAGAGGCATCAGCCAGGGCGCTTGCAATCCATTGTTTTACGCTTGTTTACTTTTGACGAAAATCTGGCACGTCAGGAACCAGTAAGATGGTGGCAAGCGGTTTTTTTGGAATTGATCGCCAACGCCTACAGCACTGTACACTTCTGGGATGTCTCAGCAGTAAATACACAAGCAGCGAGTTCCGTCACAACACAACACAAAGTGCCCTTCGTTTGTCCAGCACTTAAAACAAATATTTTTACTTTGTTTCTGCTCCAAAAGTCCCTTTTGCTACTCTGAAACACTGTTTTGGCTGCTCCAAAAGTCACTTTTGCTGCTCCAAAACACTGTTTTGGCTGCTCCAGAGGCCACTTTTGCTGCTCTAAAACACTATTTTGGCTGCTCCGAAAGGTGCTCCAAAATGGCTTAGGCCAATCGCATCACTGCATGAGAACCCTACACATTAAAAAAAAAAAAAAAAATCCTGAAGATTTTATATGAGCAATCTACCGTATTTACTCGCAGAATGAACGCACTTTTTTTTCCGAAAAATCGATGCAAAGTTGAGGGGGGCGTTCATTACGCGAAGTAAAATTTTTGCGTGGGTATTTACTTGCATAACGAACGGACCTTTTACCCTGAAAAATCAAAGTAACTTCTTATCTCTTTGCGCGCTGCGCCCGACCCCGTAACCAAACTAAGCTGCGCAAAAAAAAAAAAAAAAAAAAAGAACCGTTTTTTTTTTTAGTTTCTTGTTTGTTTTTTTCCGCCTTTCGCAAGCTGTTTTGTTTGCTTAGGCGTTGCTTAGGCGAGGGCTCTCCGCTTAGCTTTCTTATCTCCTTGCGCGCGGCGCGCGACGCACGACCCCCCGTAACCAAACTGCGCTGTGCCAAAAAAAAAAAAAGCTCCTCTTTTACTTTTGTTTGTTTTTCTCAATTCCGTGGGTTGTCTTTCTTCTTTTTTTTTTTGCCACCTTTCGCAAGCTGTTTTGTTTGCTTAGAGGGCTTCTCCGCTCCTCTTTCTTACCTCCTTGCGCGCGGCGCGCGACCCCCGTTAACCAAACTGCGCTGTGCAAAAAAAGAAAAAAAAAAGCTCATTTTTTTGTTTTTTCTTAGTTCCTTTTTTTTTTCTCTTTTTGCCGCCTTTCGCAAGCTGTTTCGTTCGCTTAGAGCGCTTCTCCGCTTCTCTTTCTTAACTCCCTCCCCGCGGCGGCGCGCGAGCCCAAAGTCCAGAATGCGCTGTGCAAAAAAAAAAAAAAAAAGCTACTCTCTATGTTTTTTTTTTTTGCTTCCGTTGGATCTTTGCGAATTTTATTAACGCATTTTGCAAGGCGTTTTGTTCGCCCACGCTGCCCATGCATTCGCGACCTCGCTGCACCAGGATAGAAAAGTGCGTTCATTTCGCGCGCGGGGGGGGGGGAGGCGGTCAAAATTTTGACGTCCGAGTTGGGGGTGCGTCTATTACGCGAGTGAAAAAAAAAAGTCGAAATTTTGAGAGCCGACTTGGGGGGTGCGTTCATTACGCGAGTGCGTTCATTGTGCGAGTAAATACGGTAATTGGTTGAGACCCGAAAAAGGGTTTACGATTCGTCCTGCCCGGTGACATCATATTGTGCCATGTTCAGTAACACCCTTTCACAGTATCTTCCACTTCAGATCATATTCCTGCTTTGCTGCTCTTCCTTAGTTGCCTCTTAGTTTTTCCTAGTTTATTTGTCAAGGAATACCTGTTACCAAAGTTAGCTTGCCTACAAACGACACAAGCTGGTAGCTATTGCGAGGGGAACAACAAAGTCTCAGAGGAAGGTGCTAGCAATGCTCCAGGTGAATTTTGCCTACCTCGGACTCGTAGAAAAGAAAGAAACCTAAAATTGGAACTTCAAATGCATTTTTCTCAGTTTCACATTTTTTGGCAGGAAATGTGATATGAGGAATTATATCATTTGACATTTTGACAGTAAGATTTCAATCAGTGGTGTCCTGGACTGAAATTTCCTGAGGAACAAGTTAAGGTACTCAAAATCTGAAAAAGCTAAATTCTTCACGACAAAAACTGAATATTTTAAAACTTGCCGTAAACTACCGGGCAAGCGCCCACTCAAACTTTGGAGATAATCGCAAAAAAAATGGGGGATGGGCGCTTGTCTGGTCATCACTTTTACATATAAGTGTACTGTGCGTATTTTCTCAGATCTCACAAATTTGGTAATGGGCGCTTAATGTGGAATGGGCGGATGCGTGGTATTCTACGGTAAATATTTGTTAGTCTTTTGCTCTTTTTGGGTGTTATTGTTTTTCTCTAGAATTGCATTTTTTACAATTAATTTTTACCTTAACTTGCACTATGATATTCTACTTCACATTAAACTAAACATTTTGTGGATTGCAATCATTATTTTTTTTAAATACATTTCCTAATAAAGTAACTTTTCTGGAGCTTGTTAAGCATGGTATGTTGTAGAATTGGCCTACAAGGCAAACTTTAGATGTCATCAATCCTCATGGGGTTCAATTCACCCTGAAAGTTTGAATCAATTTGAGGGAATGGTTCAAAAGTTGACCCTCCCAGGCCATGTACCCCCTTAATCAAACCTTTCACGAGCGTATGTACGAAACTGCACCCCAAATTTCACCAGTCTCAGTGGCTGACATCCGTAGCTGCTGCGTGACGTGACAAAACCTAAAGGATTGTCGGATGGTCGGCATAACAAGCGTTGGTCGATGGATGTCTTGTATTTCGTTTAAAATTATATAGTCTCCTAGGCTGTACCCTACTGAAATACGTTTCTTTTAATGCAGTTCCTAAGCGTGTGCAAAAAAGTCTCGCCTTTTAGCAGGATAATACTCTAAAACAGCCATAAGCTTCGAGCAAACGTATGCCGTTCCGCGCAAACACAACTGCGACGGCCACCGGTCAAACTAGGAGTGCTTGCAAAGCAAAGGATGTAGATTTTGCCTCTAAAGCGGCAACTAGGTACACGAAGCGGCACCTGAGTACACATATCGGCGGATCCAATGGATCGGTGATGAGGCTGCGGGTCGTTCCCTCGAAGGCGATGTCCGCGGGTCGAAGGCTAACGGCGAATAGTTCAAATGCATGTTGTCACTTAACTGGTACGAGGTTCATGAATCGTAGCCACTCTCCATTTTCACACGCAAGTCATACAGAATCGGGCTGCACGCATGCTAAATACAACTTTTGGCATTGTTTTCCGATGGCCTAGCTGTTGGTTTCGGTTTTGCTGCATAATCGTACCGATTGATCTGATTTGGGCGAGGAGTGGGTGGACGTAGTTGAATATCGTTGGTACAGCGTCATACCTCAGCTTACAAACCTTCTGTCCGCTTAGAGCTCAGCTCGTAGCCCTCTTCTGTAAGATGATTGCCGCATAAGCGGGCTCTTCATCTTGATGGGAACCCAGTCCCTACGCACGGCGACAGTTTATTTTGCTCGTCACTGCACGTCTCGCGGAAAAGTGTGGAACGTCACGTCTTGGCTTGCATGTGCCGTCCGGTGGTTGTTGCACCCAACCGCGCAACAGAAATCTCACCCAACCACCAAAACAAGTTGAGTGCAGCAACAAAAACGAAGCACGCTGCGGTGTTCACTTTCAGGCAAACGACGAGACAGAAATGCTCGCTTCGTGGTATGCGACGTCAGAGCTTCAATGTCCCCAACGACGTACGATGCGTCTCGAGGCAATAACAATGATATTCAATTGTTTTCTCGGATACAAAATTTGACCGGACAATCCCGGTCAAATTTTGTACGGGAAAAGTAGCAATTTTCAAAGGATCTGTGCAAACACTTTTATTTTCCTAACTAGTGTATGGGCACATCAAGATGTGGCCAATTAGTTGTTCTTTCAAAAGAAACAGAGGTTGGTGTAATCTGGGAAAAGGATGTTAAAATTTTAATTCCATGTATGTGCAGAAGGCGTATAAACGCCGAAACTTCTACAGCTATGTCAAATCAAACGGCAAATAAGAAAAATTCCAAATATATAAAATGTGCCCAACACCCACGGCTATTACTTCTGAAAGTTAGCGTCCTCTAACTGCCATTGTCTATTTTTGGTTCGTCGGAGAGTTGGCCTCCGTAACACGTGTACTTTTCAACGAAGGAATGCTTATATTGGTGAAACACACATAGCACACCTCACATCCACAGCAGAATGCGTTCCTTGTGTTCTACCTTGAGAACTTTGGCGAGCGGAAAATGGGTTACTCGCTTTATGTGCCGCGTCGGGTTTTCACTGCGTCGGCACACGTTCGTCGCTCGCTCTTTCAAGAAGTGCGGGATTTCAAATGTGCTCGACGGCATTGAAGACTACTGCCTTTGGGAGGAGGCATCGGACAAGGAGTCTGATGGACGTGATGACAGTGATTAAGGTTCAATGATGACATGTGGCCCATGTTTTCTCAGGAACATGGGCCACATGTCGTCTTTCGTCGCTAGACACCGATTTGCACAGAGGAGGCGGCAGTCAAAAATCACCGAATGGATCGGTTCCCCCACCAGTGGTGTGTGAAACATTATTTTTTTCTTTTGGCATGGTAAGCCAAATAAATGTCCCTTTTTAAGTATTTCTTCATTGTAGGCCTTTTCATTCTGTGTTTATTGGTCAACAGCAATGTAGACATGCCCAGCATGATAATTAGTGCACTTCTGTTAAGGCGAACATCTGATAAGTCAAATTTTCAAGGTCTCTTTGTGTTCGTCTTAAAGGGAGTCTACTGTACATGTGATGCAAAAGAGTAAGAAATATTAAGTGAACTTTAACTCTGATGCAGTGATGGGCAAATGATGTCACAGTTCCATAAAATAGTAAAAAAAAAAAGAAGAAAAAAAAAAAGACGCATAAAAAAAATTGTTTTTCAGTAGGAGTCGAACCTAGAACTTTGGATAGATTGGTGCCGAAAGTAGACGCGCGTGACTACTCAGCCATAAATGCAGCTATGTTTATGTTGATTGACAGTTGGGCATAGTGCTATTTAGCTCATATAACCCTTGTCCGTTGGCATTTTTGAAAACATTTTTGGTTAGCATGATGTTTTTCCAGCCATAACCTTATTCGCGTGCCTCTCATCTACATAAATTCTTTTTGTTTAGCGTATGTTTCAATCTATTTCGCCCTTTCTCTGCAACTGGAATTGAAGATTTGTAATGAAAATGAGTACGGACAAACTAGGTAAATGGGACGTTGTTTGGCGATAGTCCCAAGCCGCGGCTCAGTGGTACAAAACAGTTCCCCAAACTTGTCACCAAATCGTAGCCCTTGTCTGACGACGCGGACGGATGATAGTGGTGTGGCGCTACTCTGTCGCTTTGGCAGCTTTTCGTGCTCAGCTGTATAACTCGAAAGCGCCAACGGGAGAGTGCGCAACCAGTATAGTGAGAGTCACAAGAGCGCACGTGTGCACCGTGAAAAGTTTACAGGAGGATATTCGTAACTATACAGCTACCTAAAAAGTGACTATTCGATAAAGACGTTAACATCCAAAAGGTGTTTCGATAAAGAAGTTAGCATTCAAGGGAGGGTGATAATTTCTTGTGTATTGAAAGAAATCTTGTCCTATTATATTTTAATCATTCAGACTTGATTTAGGCAGCATTTGTTGCCGATTACTGGCAAGAATTGGGAATTTAGCCCAATTTAATAACCCAACCTACCAACTTTGTCAGGGCATGGGTAAGGTGAAGAAAAAAAAGATCCTGATCAAAATGATCCCGTACAAAATGGTCCCGTACAGAATGGTCCCAGACAGAATTTCACACCAAAATTAATCTTGGAGGCTATGGTCGGATTAGGCCCTCTTTCCTACGTGTCGTGTGATTTTGTCCTGCATGTGGCTACTACCACCAGTAATAAACATTCATAGCAATGCCACAAACCACCCATTGGCCCTGTTAGCTCTCTCGTGATGCGCTCAACTGGTACGCGCGCTCGTGTTGCGAGCTTTAAAGGGATGCTGAACCGAAATCTGGATTCTACAAAACAAACGGCAAAAGCGTGCAATGGGATGCTACAAACACCAAAACATCACTCGTACAGCGATATCTCGAACGGGTGACCATTTTAAAAAAAAAAAAAAAAGGAGGCGCATTTGACAGAAATGTTTACATCATGTTGCTCCAAGAAGGAGAGGGAACAGCCTCGCGTCTTCACCGCCTTGAGGGTGCGAAGCAAACGGGAGGAAACGAGATATCTCTACGTCATGCGTCTCGTCGGCCTGGTTCAATTTCGACCTCTTTTTCCAAAAATACGGCTGTCCATTCGAGATATCTCCTTACACGTACAAGATGACGAATGCCATGATGTCACACTTTGATGCTGCGAATCAACCAGCCGGAGCTGTTGATGCTGGGCATCAACCGCTCCGGTTGGTTGATGTGCTGGTTGGCTGATTGCCGATATTGTCTAAATGTTCAGACAAGGTCGTCGATGTTAGAAACTAAGAGTCATTAGAAAACTTTGCAAAATAGTAGGATTTTCGATTGCAGCTACTTTGATAAGACAGAACCAGGATCTAGTACTGATAAGATCACTCTATTATCATGTCTGTCACATGCCTTCGTTTCGTAGCTGCAGAGTACCATGGCACTTGCACTGCCGCTTGCGTCAACCTTCACCGCCTCTCACCAGAGTGCGCGCGTCGAGCTTCACCACTTCGCATCGGAGTGCGAGGAGCAACGGCTGACCTGGGGGTGCGCCTGACTTAGTGCGATCGGCATGCAAATTATGGTCGGCATTTTTACAGGTCGACCTTCTTTGTCCTAATTGTGAGTTAATCTCTAACTAAAAAAATGAAAAAAAAAATTAGCAGAGAAAGGGAGAGAAGAAATTACGGGTCTATATATGTTTGAATAAACATGGTTGTCACTGTATTTCCCGTGCAGCTGTCGATCGAAAGAGCAGCGAACTTTGACGTAACTCGAGTTCCTACGCCGCTAAAGAGGAGTGTTACCTTTAAGGCGGGACACTACCTGGGCATGTCTACTCACTCTATCGGCGTGAAATTCGCAGGTGGTGTTTGTAGCCAAATAGAAGGAGGGCATGCAAAGTTTCAGCCCTGTGAACCAATTTTATGAGGTTCTATACCCCCAGAACGAACTAAAGCATAGCTTTGCATGGAATCTGCTCAGTGAATCTATCGTTGAGAAATGGTGTTGATCACCACATATTTTTCTGGTGTAATGCATACTGGAATACTTGTTGCCGATTACTCTGAAGAAAAACTTAAAAAAATATGCAATTTAAAAAAAGAAGTGAATCTTTTTTTTTGCATTTGCCAAGTTTTGCAAATTACATTTTGCACAATAAAGGAACATGAAAATGCAAAATCTAAGTTCATAGTAACCGGCTCTGTAAAATTGCGGCATATAATCTGCAAATATTAAGTTTCTCGTTAGTTTCATACTGAAACGAGTTTTATAAAGGTGGGATCTTCTGCCTAAAAGCTGAACTGAGAAACATGCGTTTAAATTTCAAGTCCACTTTTTTTACTTCGGCTTCTTTCCTCAAAAGAATTATCTCTGGTTTCTTCATGTGACCTAGAACTCTCCAGCTCCATATGTTGGTCCTTCTTCTTCGATTCTCTTCTGCTCATTTGCGATGGCTTCGAGCCTGCGACATTTCTGGGCAGTCTTGAAGGTGTCCATTGCCTTCACCTTGGCCTTCAGGACCTTCTGCTGGGTTGCTTTCCTGGGGTGCTCCTCGTGGTGGCTTCCGGGGCAGATGCCCATCTTCTTGAGGATCCTCTCAAAGCCCTTAGGCCCCAAGTTGTATTCAAAAACAGCCATGGCCAGAGCAGTTTCCACTGTCCTCAGCGGTGCGAATTCTGTTGCGGGGCATCTTTTCCAGATGAGCGTGTTGAATGACTCATTCGCGTCCTGAGTCTTCATTCTACAGCACCTTTGAAGCAGGCTCCGATTGGACAGCCGGTTGTAGATGGGGACCAGCTCCTTTGCAATGTCCCTCGTGAAGGCTCGGAGATGGGGGCGTGGCACAGAGGGTTTCCCAGCAGCAACCAGCACGTTGTGGCGGTTCTAGTTGCACCACGAGTCTTCTCCGCTAGGGCAAGTGACATGCCGCGGTGCTTCATCAGTAGAGTATGAGTGCGAGAGACTTGCGTGCACACCTTTCTGCATCTTGGTGACGTCAGGAGCGTCGCCTTTCAGAGCAGTTGCATAATAGTTTGTTAGCTTTCTCATCATGACGTTAGTCAACTTCCCCTTCCTTCCAAGGCCTTTTTTGCTTTTCAACTTTTCCATGCTACTGTGTATCCTCTTGGCCACGTGGTTGACACAGTCTTCCTTCAGGATGTCCTTGTCACAGACGCCAAGACCAGCAACGTGCGTGTATGCCTTGCTGTCACCATCACTTAGCATGGTGACATGCTGCAGCTTGTGGAGCTCCAAAGATCTGCTGAAGATAACTCCTGCAGCCGCAAACTCCATAGCGTTTGACAATCCTCTGAAGTTCTTTTGACAAACATCTTTACGAGACTCCATCCAGGCCTGGTAGCCTTCTGCGTCCTCCTTTGGGCCCAGGTTGCCGTGACAGTATTTGCTGCGAACGGAGAAGTCAAGCACCAAACCGATTGTCACTTCATTGACTGTGCCAACCCCGAAGTTAGACGTGTGGCCACGCTTCTTCCAGGTACCGTCATAACTGACGCAGACGTCGAGCAAGTCATCTGCGTTGTTGACACGGTCTTCTCCATCCTCGGACACCTGAGCTCCTTTCACTGCGGCCGCTGCCTCCTGCATCTTGTCGCGCGCTGCTGCCATGGACGCTTCGTGCACCTTCTCTGCAGTGTTCTGATATGTTTTTAAATGCATCGCCAATGGAGCATTCATGCCCCCGAAAAGGTTCTTCAGGTTTGTGAAGCTGATGCTACAGTCCTTTCCGACGACACAAAGGCGTGCGGGAAGCTCGCTCTGCTGGGTCTCTCCGACGGCTGCCGACTGGGGAGTCGTCACTATGTCCCCCCAAGCTCCGCACATGACAAAAAAACTCAAGATTGGCTCCAACGCCACTTTCATTCTAGTCCAGTTCATTTCCATAACAATTGACAGCAAGGCGCCCACCAGTGTTTTCACGGCAGACACATCCACGAAATGATACCCGTAGAGCGCCACATAGCGAACGTCGTCAGCTGGCTTTGGCAATTCGGCAGGTCGGTCCAAAAGCGTGATCTTCCGCTCAAAGGTTGTCAACTCATCTGCTTCCTTAGACGCTGAACCACTTTTGGGATGCGGCGGAGAAGAAAAGGCCTCCGGAGACAGTGACGGGCGCAACGGTTCGGGCGACGTCGCCAATGGGGCCGCGTCAGGAGCTGTAGAACGCCAGCCACCCGCTGTGCCTCTCGATTTTGTGAAATGAGAACGCTTACCGAAGCTTCCGCACCTTAGGCTTTACTCGGCGTCATTTTTGGAACGAGAAAAAAGATAAGATTGAAGCGAGATGTAGCGGATTCGACGATAAAACGTGGCTTGAAGCAGGAACCGCCTCAAAAGATAACACGTGATGGCTAAAAACCAATCGTGGCTCTAGTTTCGGTTCTTCGAGCAATAGGAAGACGAGTTCTGTCAATTTCCCTATTTTTGCGATGGGGTTCTTCCGGTGCACGCATACCCTCGACCCGTGTTTACTGTTTTACTAAAATGTCCGAGAAACGACCTTTCCAACGAGGGTATGAATGCCACGCTAGGCTTCACGGGCGCAATGCGGTACCGTACTGAAGATCGGAAAAATAATGCTTTCCTTACGTCTTTTGCGAGCGTCTCGCACCTTAGAGCACCACGGAGGCATTGAAAATGTTTATTTTTTCGGTAATTACGGCGCAAAAGTTTACCAAATTTTGCCACATTGCTCATTAATAGTTAGAGGTGCCAAAAGTGCAGCATTTAAAAAACTCATTTTTTTCCGAAAATTGGGCATGTTAGCACAAGTGTAGACTTTTATCATATTTTCGGGTGGTGGTTTTTGCAGTCTATGATAGTAGTCTTGAGTTTGGTAAATGCGTTAAACTTGCGGGATGCATTTTTATTGGTAGATGTGTTAGCTGATATACTGATTCTTGCTGGCATTTTAGAGAAAATATATTTCTAGGCTAAACAAACTAACGAGTGTAAAATTGGGAGGGGGAGAGGATTTATCCCAGTTTTAAGTGTTGCAATATGATTCTCTTTCTAACCATTTTTTAAGACCCATTTTAAATGAAACGTACTCTGACTAGAGCTTTACTTAAGAAGGCTGTGTTCCTTTTATGCCCTCTCTATTATCTCAAACGAAAATAAGTAATATCATAAAGTATCAAAGAGGAACCCTCAATCACTATCATAAATGAGCTCATTTAGAGATGCAATCCCTTTTTCATTCTCAAGTGACGTCCTAACAGATGTTGGCGCCTGCTCCAAAAGCATCAGTGGCTGCTCCAAACCGATATTTTGCCTGCTACAAAACATGCTACAAAAGGTCGAATGTCGCTTGCATCACTGTCCCGGTGAATGAATATAACTGTTTGATGCAGAGCTTCCCAGGAAGCTAACCCAATGGTGATTTTTGAAATTCTGCTTCAGTATCCCTTTATAAAGTTTTTCCAAAGTCTTCCTAGCATCTTGGGGTGCTCCCCTTAACCACAATCTTTTCAGCAGCTCTCAAGTTCGATGTGGTTGGTTCTGATGGGAGACAGTTCTGTGCAGTATTTTTGACAGTGTTGGAGAAAAGACTTGTTTATAGTTGCGAGAAATTCCAAGTGTACTGAAAATGCCCTACTAAGGTGGTAAGTGCTGTGTGCCCATCATTCATGAAGGCTTCTTGTTTGAATTTCTTTTAAGGCTTCCAGTGGTTTAGAGCCCCAAATTGTTGGTGTCTACTTGAGTAGGCATTGCACTTTGTTGTCCTCCGAAGGCATTACTTGGAATAAGTGTTGCAGTCAACAGAGCTCTTGAGGGTGGCGACTTAAGTACATAGCTGCGATGCTGGAAATGAGGTCACAAGGTTGTTTCCTTCTGGGCAACTTCTTAGGGCCGCAATTTCAAGACATTGCGGCCCTAAGACGCTTCGTCTTAGGGCCGCTTCGTCTTAGGGCCACAATGTCTTAGGGCCGCAATGTCTTAGGGCCGCAATGTCTTAGGGCCGCAATGTCCTAGGGCCGCAATGTCCTAAGGCCGCAATGTCTTAGGGCCGCAATGTCTTAGGGCCGCAATGTCTTAGGGCCGCAATGTCTTAGGGCCGCAATGTCTTAGGGCCGTTTTAGGGCCGCAGTCAACTTGATAATGAGTGGCTAAAAGTGGAACACTGGCACCCCAAAAAGGCTACCGTAAAGTACCGGGGGAGCGCCCAGCCCACTTTCACCGAAAACGGGGGTAATGCAGACATGGGCGCTTAACGTATCATTTGCAGTATTCCCAAGTTTTGGAAATGTTAATAGTGGGCACTTGGACCAGGTGGGTGCTTTTGCGGTATTTTACGGTAGCTTATTTTTTTGTGCTAAGCACTAGGTGCTAAGCACTATCTAAACACGACCCCAACTTTTTCTTTTTTGCTGCATAGTTGCATATTTGTTTAGAAAAATGGAACAGTCAGACCGAAACATCAGGGGCCCGAAACTCCTCAAACACAAAGGTGGAGCCGAAAGATTGCGGAGCGTGGTGTTTGGACGCTTGCGACAAAAGGGCAAACTCATCCTCGTGACAGTCTAGTCGGTGCGCTCCGTGAACTTCGGCCCTAACTTTGTGTTTGACGAGTTTAGAGCCCCAGAAGACAAGTACAGGGCACTGTGATGCCAGAGTTTTCGGGATTAATCTATGTATTTTTGGTGTTTTAATAGTCATAAATATTACATTTCTTAGGCTCTATTACTTAAAGAGACAATGAAGACAATTTTATTTAATTTTTTATAATGGTGTTTTTATGCTTCTTGGGAACATAACATGCTGCCCAATTTTTCGTAGACATTTGTGACGCATATTTCTGTGTTTACGAAAGAAGTAAAGAAACCAAAACCGAACAATCTCCATTCTCGTTTCTGGGCCTCCGAAATTGGAGGTGACGTAGGTAGTGACGTCAAGTGTGAATACTCGGTATCGATAGTATTTAGGAGATCGAGACTCTGGTTACCGCGTTGGGTTATAGCAGCGCAGTGGCGCGGTTGTTTCGTCGAATCTGTCAACATGGAAGGCAATGCCGCTCTCGCGAGCGAGTTTGAGCTTCCGTTCAGTGACCCAACACAAACGGAATGGGATTATGTGTGTGGCGGCCTCACCCGAGGGAGACTGCCCAGTCAGTAACGAGCGGACCGCACGCCGAAGTGCCCATAGTTGCTCGTTGGCCATTTCGCGTCCAGCGTAGCAAAGAAAAAAACAATTATGCTGCTTTATTTAGGGTTTAGTAATCATTTCCGGTCCGATTTATACTTTTCATGGTTATTCAAGCGAAAATTGGAACAAAATCGTGAACCAAAACGTGACCGAGGGCATGTCTTTCGTTTCGACCAATCGCTGACGCGTCTCTTGTGAAGTCGTGCTTCTTGGCCCCGCATCGGTCACGTGAGCTCCACTTCTCCTGGCTTTTCCCGCAACTCTCGGGCGTCGCCCCAGTCGATCCCGGTACGATTATTACCGCTACTGTTTAATTGATTTGCGCAGCACACAAGCGCCAGTTTCAGCTCTAATTTGGGCAATGTGGCCTGAGACGTGCCTGGAGCCCAGTTCAATCGCCAAAGGGATGTCCTAAATCGCCTTCATTGTCCCTTTAAGAATATGTGCCTTATGTGGCCTACAACTCAGAAAATATTTTGCGCTCTGTCGTCGTCGTGCCTTATCATTAAAAAGAGTGAGAGCAGATTCACTGTCACTCAGAAAAAACTAAGAAATTTTGAACCAGAAATTGTTTTTTCTTATATTTGGGCCCTGATAGGTCGTAATCGCCAAAAAGATGTTCGAAATTGCCTTCATTGTCCCTTTAAGAAGGAGCGGTACCTCTATTTATTCGTCCGTTTCAGCCACCAGATGTTGCGCGGCTCGCGACGTGGTTGAATGCACAACTTCTAGATGGCGCCAGTATCAAAGTGTGAAAAGGCCCACGTTATCCGCTGCGTGAAATAGATCCTGAAATGTGTCGTGTTCTCCCGGCGGAAGAAGTTTCTTCCTCCTCCACGCGCGCTTGGTATGTCTGCGGTCAGTCAGCTCAGTGTGCGTAGCATCGGACGTCAGTGATAATACGCGCGGTGGCCAAGTCCGGCCTCTGCGCTGTGTGATGCAGTGGGTGGCGCTCGTTTCTGTTCGGAGGTAGGAATAAAAATGTCGGTCCCTTTTTTTACGACACTCGTTTCTATAGCTTGGTTTTTTTGTTTGTTTGTTTTTTATCTCAAGTGACCTACAGTACCGCCTCTTCGAAATTGTCCTTTGCGGCGAGCGATTGAGAGTCAGGTTAGCATTTTATTTTGGTCAGCACTGCATGTTCAATGAAGACCTCTAGCAGCGATGTAAATATGTATTGCTCCCCAAAGTGTGTCCAAGGTGCGCAGTGACAATGGACCTTTTTCTAGAAGCTTTTGCGCATGTGTACACTCCCGCTGTCGCCATTTTCGCAAGACGCTGGGACGTGGTGCCCTGCAAAAATGGCGACCGCAACATTGTCAGCATTGATCTTCACGTGTGTTTAGTATATTTTGATGTTTCATTTATTTGTATACGTAGTATGGGGTAAAAAAAGCACTGAAAACTGATATAACGGCACGATGCCAATGTGTTTTGACGGGCGGAGGCATGTTGGGCAGCTCTTCTATTGTAGTTCGCAGGCAACTCCCCAGACGGCGCTCGTTACTCGAAAAAGGTCCATTGGAAATAATATTGAAGGCGCGCGACCGTCGGTTGGTAAAATAGTGCGTTCGATTCACTTATTCAGTCTAATCATTTTTGCCAACGTCTTTTATCTATAGAAAGTACAGATAAGATGCAAGCGAGCTGGTGAACTTTCAACATTGGAAGAACCCGAGACGTAGGACAAAAAGAGAAGAAAAAAGGGGACAACAGAGACACAGGTCTGTGTTGTCCCCTTTTTTCTTTTCTTTTTGTCCTACGTCTCGGGTTCTACAATGTTGTCTTTTATCTGTTTCGACAAATCACATGGTCGACTCTTGATAGCTAGATTCGACGTACGGAGTGTCCGGGCTTTAAAAAAATTTGCTTCGTTTATGTGAATGAATAACTGTTTTCTCTTCTCTGTGCTCGGTGCTATGCAAAAATCGCTTGGATGTTATGGTAGCGTAGTGTGGCGGCGTTTTGCGCGCTGACTCGCCATTGCATTCGCTGTGCACAATATGTGTTCAGATGGAATGTTTCAAATCATATTTCCGATCGATATGATGGATTTACTTTGCTACAGTGTTAATTATGTTTTCCTGATTTAAACTGGTCCCTCCCTGATCTAAGCTAAGTTCAAATTCGCCGGTGCAGCCAGACTTAGCATCCTAACAGCCGTAATGCGCAGAAAGAAATTAGTACCATGAAAGAAAAACAAAAGGATACGAGACGGCTCGGTGTAATAGAAGTAATGAGTGTACGAATGATGCCATCGTACGCTTTTTTCTTGTTGAACACTCCGCATCGCTGGGAAACGCTCAAGGTACCAGTGAAGACAACGAGCTGGCGTGAAATTTCGGAAAACGAGCGTCACTTTCATTATGCGCTTTCATTTCGATATGGCGCAAATTGCGCGCGAAATAGTAACAGGTAATGCAACAAAATGTAGATGTTAGGTCTGGAACACCACCAGACTCAGCCGTGTTCGGAGCATCTCTCGCGAGTCAATACCTCAAAGGTATTGCGCGTCGAACTGTACGTGTGAGATATCCATTTCAGAGAAACCTTAATTTCGCAAAACTGTTGTGTGTTAGATTATGCATCGTGTTAATCAGCTATGACTATACCAAATCTCAATAGTTGCGCGCAGTGCTTGGAAGCCACGAGCGAAAAAATAAATGAGTTGATTTTGCAGGACAATCGCGACGTGGAGACCCATAAAATCGAGTCCCGATAAGAAGAGAGCTCCGCCTTCCCCTTCTCTTCAAGGGCTTGGGTTATGCTCTCAACCCTGCACCTTTGGTAACACTGCGCACACCTAAAATCGCCTCCTTCCCTGAAAAACATGGTGGCCCGCGAAAGCGAGCGACATGTCACGGGAACGAAGGAGAGGTGCTCCGGACTTCGAAAACGCTCCTGATCGCAAAAACCACGTTTTTTTTCTTTCTTTTTTTTTTATCGAAACAGTTTCTTTTCTTTTCTTTTTGTTTTTCGTCCCCATCAGCGCAAACATTACCATAAACAAAACAAAAAAAATAATAGTGGGCATACAACGACAACGCACCCACTGGGATCCGAGTCAAGGCAAGAACAACTAACTACTAAAAGGAAAAAAAAAAAATCGTGTTTTCGTACATAGACAGAACGCATCCATCCAGAGAAATGAATCCCGCGCTTGTTCTGACAGTCTCGTTGTGCGCCTGTCAAAAGCCACAAAGGAGGAAGACAATCAGCGCCTACACCAACTCCCTCTCCCTTAAAAAAAAAAAAAAAGAAAAGAATGGTTTTTTGTCGCCAAAGCAATGACCTTGGAAGGGTGTGCGATTGTAGCACGTTTGTCCCGCGTCAGTTCCCCTATCTCAAATGCCACGGTCCGTTTCTCCCAAATACCCCTCTTATCCTCCCGAGTATCAACTCTGCAGTGATTATGAATCGTTCCGATGCTTTTTAACGTTGCAAAACTGTTGGACGAATATTTGCACACAAGTATGCACTGTTTGTTCGCAGAACTATCTACTGCGCTAAAATTCAAAAGTGCTGTGTTAGGTTCGGGAACTTGTGTAGGTTTAGCTCATTGTTGAAACATTCTTATTCGCTCAATGAACTCCCCAAAACTTGTAAATATTAGAATGAACTTTCCATAGAACGATAGTAGTTGTCGGGGTTCCAGGCGATTGGACAGGTCGCAATTATTGGTTCTAAAAAATTCCATTTCATAATCACAATCGTATCATCAAGGGTACGCCATTTCCTCATCACTTCTTCTACGAACAGAGTTGCTGTATTCGTAGCACACGTAGACGGAAATGGTTGCAACTGTGCCCAAATAATATCTTCTTTGGGCAGGTACTGCGCAGCTATTACACACAATGCCTCTAACATAAACATGCTGCTCCACATGTGTATTCACAAGATGCAATACATCGTTCTCCCAACTTCGTTGAAATGGGCATGAAAGCGCGTAACCGTCACTTGGTTGAAGTTCCACTTAGAGGTGAAGTGTTTACCGTAAGAAAATCGTTAAATATTTATTTTTTTCCGTTCCACTACAAAACTGGGTTCACCTCAAAAATATTTTTTTCCCATGCAGTCTCCACAGCGTTCTTAGGTCGGTACTTTTGTGTTAGAAAACATCACATAATGTGCGAGAAAAAACTATGATCGATGCTGCATAGCCTCTTTTTTGTGGACATTTAAAAAAAAGTAGTTGGCTTCCCTTCGCACTGCATGTTTTAGCATGGAAGTTCCTATTTAATTATGATGTCTTCACTTTCTTAAAAATATACAGTTATTTAAATTACCGAATTACAAAAACGTCGAAATTGCATAATTGCTTTTCGTTGGGACGCCATGACGACACTTGCGTTCGCTCGTGCTTTTCGCTAGCATTTCTACGATGAATCACCAGGACCGCGACAGGCAACAGCATGACACTGCGGCTTCTGTGACGTCATTTTTTGCCACTGCGGGACCACTTTTAATGTATGGGCGGGGTAGGACGCTAAACGCGCCAGTTGGAAACGCGCTCCAGGTGCCATAGAACTGCTCCTAAAAGTAGCTGTCACGTGCTTTGCTCTGCGACTGTGATTTCCTCACAGCAGCTCTAACTGAGGTTTGCCAAATTACGGTGAAACGCAGTATAGACAAAACAGACCGGAAACGAGCTGCCAGCATACGATAGTCAAACTCCAACAAAAAGGATTAGTTTCTCCCCAAGCTGGACGACATTTATCGGGCATCTTTAGAGCTGCGACGCCCAAAATCACGCATACTCAATAAGATTTTTTTTCTCGCGCGTTTGTGATTTTTACAACGCCCTGAAAGCAAAAAAAAAAAAAATATGTATGGTGAAGTCACTCCGAAGGGGTACCGATAACTGCGAGCCACGAACATGAAGGATTCGCTAACAGCCGTCAGTAGTGCGAACGGTAGATCGTCACGCAAACATACTCTCACAAACTGCAAATATTTATTTGGCTTGGCAACTAGAGTATACTAACGGCACGTGATTATTATTATTACAAGACACCATTTCTCGGTTCTTCGAGACCATTTCCCTAGTCTACAACGGCCGCGGCTGCATGCCCTCGCCCTCTGAGGCTGCGTGGGCGAGGGCAAAAAGCCATGCCCTCGATAGACCACAGAGCTACGTTGTGTCGTCTGCTGCTGTACCGCCAACAGAAGAGCGATAGCTCTGTGTTCCACATTTGCGTGTTGCGGTACGACTCTGTACGTTTGTCCTGGAGGAAGGTAAGAATATAGGCTAGTAAGAATATAGGCTAGCAAAAACAAACGGAAATATACTCCTTTCGACTGAAAGGTTTCCGAAATAGTGGCTAGACATTGGAAAAGCATATGTTACAAAACTTGGTTTGTGAAGTGACATTATTTTTTCGAGGAAGAAATCACCTGCTCACCACTGAGACGACGAAATCGTCACTATTTATTGCGTCAGGTGTATTTGCGCTCATGAAGAAAAATCTGAACACATCCTTCTCCCAACGGCCTATGTCGAATAACAAACACTTTTTAAACATGTATGCACAAATAACTCATTTATTGCTACACTTGTATGTGCACGTGAACTAAACGACGTCAAACCGCATTTGTGAATAGATCTTGATGTCTATACAAACTACAGTCGAACCTCGATATAACGAACTTCAATGTAACGAAATCCTCGATTTAACGAAGTATTTTATTTTTCATAATTTCTTGCCCATAGACCCCATGTATTTTTAGTCCCTATATAACGAAGTCTATTTTGCTGCTATTTCAATATAACGAAGCGCCATTGCCATAGAAGGCAATAAATAAATCAACTCTAAAAAACAACTTCGCAAAAAAATTGTGGTTAAAAAAAAAATTATGCGCAAACGCGAGCGCTTGATAGGTTACTTCACGGGGACAGGCCTTCCAACGTTCCTAGGCTGCCCGAGGATGCGGCGCCGGTAGCGCCGGCGAGGCACGCGGCACGGATTCCGCGAGGCTGGCCAGAAAATGCCGAGCAAAAAGTTAACACGGCATAACAGCATCACCACTGACATTCACTGATCATCATAGTCCACTGTACCGCGGGTAGCGCGGGAGCCAACTTCAGCAGGGGAGCGACGTGATGGCGCGACCGCGTGACCGCACGGGCAGTGCCATCTAGGAGAAGACCGAAAAGACCGATTATCGTCTTGCGAGCGTGATGTAAAGCAAAGGCGCAAGCACACTGTGGGCGATAGGGGGCAAGTAAACTGTGCGGTCAAGAGTGCTGTGTAGGTTGGAAACATTGGCACCGCCTAAACTAAACAGCTTTATTTTTTAACCGGGCGGTTCACTTACGTGCTTGCTGCCATAAGGAAACGTAAAGTTCTTTCTTTGGATGAGAAAGCAAACGTTTTGGACGCCATCCTGAAGAAACTGCCGAGATTACGAGCACTCGGGAAGTGCTCGACGCAATGGACGTACTAAGGAGGTACACGGCATCGCATGGGCAGCAAGATGCCGTGCAAGCGCTCTGGGCGCTCGAACGCCGTATGACGCCGCCGACGCCGCTGCTACTGTCGGACAAGGCGCAAGCAAAACTCGCGGACTACTTTGCCCCTAAATAAATGTCATTTTCGGTGAGTTTTCATACCCGTAAAATGTTTCGGAATTTTTTTTTTTTTCGCATGCTAAAGCCAAATTTCGATTTAGCGAAATTTCAATGTAACGAAGTAAATTGCGAATTTTACCGACTTCGTTACATCGAGGTTCAACTGTACATCATACTTTTTTAGGGCTTCATTGAACGATAACTTCAACAATAGTTAATGGAACACGATAGCTCGTTCTCACCGAAAACCTCAACATGCGAAGCTTCTACAGACGGTCGCTTGTGAGTATTCTCAACGTGGGACTTCAGAAGCTTTCGCTTGCCATTGGCGACGTGCGCGACCGAAAGCGTCGCTGTGGTCGGCCTTGCACGATTGGCCAAACGCTGACCTGACGTCAAAAAAGGATTTATCATCGACGGAAATAAGAGGAATGAAAGAACTTTAATTTTGACGGTGTTGGCAGTGTTCCTTTGAGAGCGCAATCATTTCAAGCTTCCACCATGCTATTTACAAACACCATGGAACTTGTTGTTTACAAGGTAATGACGTCACAAGGGGGAACCGTAGGAGGGCGGCACTAAAACATCTCGCCGCTAATAGGGAGCTTGCTTTCGACAACAGCACTGCACGGGCCCGAAGCTTTCGCTTGCTATAGTTAGCTTGCTTTCGACTACAGCACTGCACAGGCCCGGGAAGCGCGGAGCGCGCTGCTGTGGGGAGAGGTTGAGTTACAAGATGATGTGTTACTTGATCACGTAAGATGGCGCGTCACGTGATCATGTAAGATGACATGTCACGTGATCACGGAAGGTGACGCGTCACGTAATCACGTAAGATGACGTCATTTCCTGTAACGAGATCACGTAAGATGACGTCATTACCTGTAACGAGATCACGTAAGATTACGTTTTCGTGTCAGGTTATTACGTAGGATTACATGATTTAGTGTTACGTGACACGAAGGGGGTAAGGAAGAACTAACGCTCACGCACAATCACGTGGCAACGTTTGTGTCACGGGATCACGTAAGATGACGTCAGTTCGTATCAGGTGATGACGTTTTCGTGTCACGATATCACGTAGGATTGCATGATTTCGTGTTACGTGACACGAAGGGGGTAAGGAAGAACTAACGCTCACGTATTTCCATCGGATGAATCCCCACTGATCGCTCCACTCCTTTTTTTTTTTCGTTTTTGGTTTGTTTTTGATTTTGCTTACGCGGTTGGGAGCGTTGAAGGCTGGTTCACGCATTTTCGTTTGACTGCGACTGCAACCACTTGCGCCGGCTTACAACCAGAGGTTGCTGTGGCTACAGTTGCGTTGAGCATAGAAATACCTATACTTGAAAGGCACAGGTCGTACTCGAGCGGAACTGAATGCAACTGTGTGAACCAGCCTATAGAGTTTGTTTTGCATTTTATTGTGGTGCAGCACTACACGCTGACTCAAGATTTCGGGCAGCGACGTAAACATGTGTTGGTCCCCAAAGTGTGTCCAAGTGGCACAGTGGCGTTTTATTGAGAAATCGTATTGAAGGGGTGCAAACGTTAGCTGGGAGATACCCGTGTTAGACTCACTTTCTATTCTAATCATTTTAGAAATGACTTATTTGTTTCAACACATGACATGGTGGACTCGTAAGCTTAGGTGGACTGAAACCTCAGACTGTACGGTCTTTAGATTACTTGCTTCGTGCAAATAATTAAATAACTGTTGTGTCTTTTTTTATTTGACGATGTAACAACCGTAATGTGAAAAGAAACGTGAACGAGGAAAGATTAGGATACGAGGTGCCACGATGTTAGGAAGTAATGAATATACGACGGATGCCATCATACATTTTTCACTTTTGGACGTTTTACAAGTTGAACGTCGCGTTTATATGCGGTTGAAAATAATATAACATAGATAAAGCTTCTCCATCTATTGAAGGAGCTTTTTCAGAACTGATGCTCCCACTTTGTTTGTGGTATTTGACGAGCTCAGTGGTTTTACAGAGCCGGGCGGGAGAGAAAACGAAGACTTTGCATTGATGGCTCTTACGAGCGTCGCGGTGGTCTACATCTAACCCCCCCCCCCCCCCCCCCCCCCATAGAGATCATAAAATAATATAGAGGAAAAGGCCCAGCATATTTTTATGCTTTGCAGTTGCCTCGAAATGGCAATACACGGAAGCAGACATCGTCGGTCCCGGTGAGACAAAATAGCAAGTTTTCTCTGTCATAAACGCAAAAGCTGGTAAAACGTCATTTGCAATGACAATATTTAGTGTCCTGTTGCTTTATTTCCGCAGAAACAACCGGTGAAAGTCATTGTATCAGAAACAACTCGCGCTGACGAACAGTTGAACAAAGGCAAAGCGTAGATGCAAAGCGAGCGCGCTTCGCCTCGTTCTGTATTTCGGAACCGACGATGTCAGTATCCGCATTGAATTCCCCACTCTCCGCTGCTGTCTGCCCCGCTGACCTCGAACTAGACGTGGTAACCGAAGTCACATTTTTCCCTCACTGCATGGCAGCCTTTCAAATGCATCACGGCTGGAGAACTGCGGTGGGTTGCTAACTCCACAGAACAAATCTATTTACTATATAAAAACATAAATCTCGGGACGCACTGCAATATCCTAAGTCATTACCCACCCAATTTTTGGGTCTCTGCTCTCAGCTAACGTTCAAAATCGAGAGTGAAGTCGCACCTATCGCCATAACAACCATAACGCGCAGAAAGAAATATGAACGAGGAAAGGATAAAATACGAGGTACCATGGTGTTGTGAAAGTAACGAATGTACAAATTATATTATGGAATATTTTTGTGTTGCCGCAAGAGAGCGGTTCCTTGTGCTTCGCTGCGGTTATTTGACGAGGTCGGCGGTCCTATGAGGCCACATATATAAAAGAGGTAGAAATTTTCTTACGACTCTTGTTACGAAAGAGGTTGGGTGTGTCACTCAAGTCTAAACAAAAACGTTCAAGAGTTCCTTCTTTTTTTTTTTCTCCCCGTTTTCAGAACAACTAGGCACGTGACCCCAAGGATTAATAGGCCACTTTACTAAGCGAAGCTATGGAATGTTGAGGGTGCTTCGTTTTCTGTTAGGCACACAGAAACTCCCCACTTTGAACTTCTTTGTGCTAATTTCGGGAAACCGATAATTCGCAGTGCGAACAAAAACGACTTATCGGGGTGCCCACAACATCGCTTTTGACCGCGTTGTAGATTATCATTTGCGTGGGCCAGAGTTTGAAAGGAATCGCGATCGTGGAGGCGTTTGCTGTGCGTCGCTGCAAACATAACATATGCACCACCTTCATGAGCGTATCTCGAAAAGAGGTTGATTTTCAACGCCCAGAACGTTTGGCCGCCGTTTCCTCTGTGTGACGTTACCAGTCAGCTTTGGAGATGGCGAGATTTAGCAGGCCGTTTTTCTCCTCCGTATCGGTATCCCCAAAGAACGCATCCCAACTGAGCATGCACGCCTCCAGTCTTTACTGCATAGTTCAAGGTCTCGTGGCGGATGACGCAGATCTAAACTGGCGCTTAGCGGGTTGCAGAAACGATCTGCTGAAATTCCCTATTCTCCTCACTCTATTCTTCCGAACTACCTTTCCCTTCCCGGCCCTTTCATTCTCCCTTCTTTCTTGCCCTCGTCCAGCTTGCCTTGCAAAAATATGTTTCGAAGTAAATAAATACTGTTGCAGTTCAGGGTTGCCTTCTGGCGCTTTGGCCTTTTAGCAACTTCATTATCCGGTGTTCAGCGTTTCGATGTTTGTTATTTTGATAATGCGAAGTTTTGAATTCAACAAATCGCCTCTATTCACCAAGAAAAAAAAAAAACGCATAATTTTCAGGACAAACTTTATTATTCCGAGTTGATAAACATCCGCCGGTGACGAAAATACTAAATAGGTTACAACCGAAAAACTCAGGCGATTCGAAATACTCTATTCGGCCTGGGTAAAACGAAAACACACCAGTCGGTGACTGTTCCCGCCCTAGCGACGGCTAGTTTCTTCGAAACGCCTCCTCTGTAGAAGTTTGTGGAACATTTTATCTCGTCAATCCTCTATCCTTCCAGTGCCTATTCATAGGTCGGTGTGGTTCTTGGAAGACAACGCCAACAACATTAGTGTCGCCCGGAACCACTGACCTTAGAAACGTGCCTCTTCGCTTGGGGAACTGAGATGCGTTGATTGTTATTTGTTTCTTTTGCTTACTACAGACCATTCAAAAACTCGCCTTCTGGGTGCCACCAACTTCGTCTACTGGGCTGTGAAGCACGTTCGAGCGTGTGTAATAGCTCTCTAGGCCAAAATATTGTACACTGATTATGCATTCACAGCTCAATGACTTAGGCATTTTTCGTCGGGATAGATGCTCCCACGAGAAGAGCGTATGAGATATGTGGATAGAACTGGAAATTTGAAATGTTCTTATCCAATCGCATTTTTCTTTCTCGGCTATCAACGCTTTTTAGCGTCATCACGAGACGTTCAACCATAATACACTGTTGTTTAAAAAAATAAGCACCGAAAAACATGCACCGATTTTTGCTCAAAAATAAACACCGGAAAAGCATACCCTAATCATTACCCATGTCACCTTTTTGGGAAATACTTGAATTTCCAGAAGAACAGCGAGTTATCACCCTCCCCTTGGAATACCCTGACTACGGAGCAGGCGACCCGTTTTTCCCCGCGTTAGATTGCAGTGACCACGAACCGTACGGAGGTCACAGGACGTCCATGAAAAATATAAAGGAGGCAAATAACGATCTACTCCGTGCACGCTTCATCCCCGACTTCCACGACCCCAAAACCGAAGGACTTTGTGTGAAAGATAACAATAAAATAAAACTTTGCTTAAAAAAAATAAATAAATAAAAGAAAGAAAAGTACAAACAAGCACAACGCATTGACGAGCCGCGAGGTTGTGGAACACCTCGCGGTCCGCTTGTTACAGGACTGTTGTCTTCGACCCATAGCTCCAAGGCGAATTTACCACGAGCGAAAACACGGAGACCTATCCACCGAGAACCAGGAAAGCGAGACACGCACACTGACGCCTCAACGTGCACAATGAAACAGGATACGGGCGCGGAACACGGCCGCAGAACACCTTACGGCGAGCCTCGCATGGTCTCGGCTTGAGGACCACCTTCGCTCCTCTCGCTAACAAAACCATCCGGGCTAGAACACGATGGCTCGATCTCACCAGGAACCTCAACGTGCGAAGCTTCCACACACTGTCGCTTACGAATATTCTCAATCAGGGACTTCTTTCGCTTGCCGTAGGAAGCCTGCTTTCGACCCATGACGCCAGAGGCAAAACGCAACACTTCCGAACGGCAAAAATTCAAACGCACCAAGCGCCGCAGCGTTGAACTGAACCGCGTTCGCTGTCGCTCGAACGAAAGATCGCGTATGAATAGAAAAAAATATGTGCACCGAACTACACAAACTACGGACAGAGACCGCCATCTAGCGGGAGAAGAACAAAATGCAAAACACACAAATTTTGTTTGTTTTCTTTTCCGAAAGAAACTCGTTTTCGGAAATATCGCTGTAGTTCCGAAACGGATTAACCTACACTAATTATTTTGATACCAATCGATTCCTTATTAAATTTTAGAGGCACTTGCACGAACACAACTGTTTTCTAAAAATTGGTAGATTATGTAAAACGTCATTAAACCCAAAAGTGTCAAAACTCCCGTTTTGAGTCGATTTCACGGTTTAAAAATATATATTTGTACTAAATACTGAGAGGTATGATCTGCGCCAATGAAACAATTAATGGCCAATTCGTCTGGGCCCGCATTGCACCGGTGCAGTGCGGTTCGTGGTACACGGAAGGCTAGAGGGGAGAGGGGAGCTTCCTTTTCTCCCCGCCAGTCTTTCATGTACTAAAGTGGAAAGAGTTTACTGCACTGGACGGGTGCGGTGCGGGCCCAGACGAATTGGCCATTTGTATTAATCTCTTTATCGTAAAAGTTTCAAGCAAATACAAAGAGCGGTTCTCATGTAGGAATTTTTAGAAAACGTCAAAAATCTACATGTATTCTTTATGGCGCTTGGAGGTGCTATGCCCTCTTAATTTAAGAATATGTGCCTTGTGTGGCCTAAAACTTAGAAAACATTTTGCGCTCTATGTCGTTGTCGTGTCTTATCATTAAAACGAGTGAGAGCAGATTCACTGTCACTCAGAAAAAACTAACAAATTTTGAACCAGAAATTGTTTTTTCTTATATTTGGGTCCTGATAGGTCGTGTTTCAGCATAAATTTCATAAAAATGCTTTGTTAGCGTCCCTTTCGTGTTAAGAGAGTTAGCAGAAGTCTGCGTGAAACATTGTCCTTGATTTCCACCGTTGCTTTCTCTTCTGCTTCCAGGGAGTTCGTGATGGGGACAGATATTCTGGATCAGCAAGTGAGCTGCCTCTGGCAAGGCAGCCACTTGTTGTCAGTCTCGCTGTCTGGTTTCATCAACTATCTGGACGTCAACAATCCAGAGAAGCCTCTCCGAGTCCTCAAGGTCTCTAACCTCCTCGAGTTTTTTTCATGCGGGAAAAATGGCGTTCGCATTTTGAACGACTGGCTATAGTTTTCGTTCCAAACGGTGCACTTGAGCAAGTGCTCGAAGAGAAGTGAACGGAGGGCGCGATGCGTCATGGGATATCCGGCGCAAACAAAAACAGAAAAGAGATTCCCCGCATTCGTGACGTAGCAAGGCTGGCGTGGTTATGAGCTTTGCCCTTGGCGGCGTTGTCAGCGTTGTGGTGGTGTCAATAGCGTCAGCGCGTTACAACCGAGCCGTTCAAAGTACCCGTGGGGTGACGAGCGTGTGGCTGGCCCAAGGAGCATGTAGCCTCCACAGCGCTGTAAGCTTAGGGCTGAACGGGGTGAGGAAAGCAACTTTTGTTCGAGTTTTGAGCGACGGGCTAATCTTCTAGGGGGAGAACGGCTGTTTCCAGTTGCACGAACGAGGGTCCGAGAAAGAGGGGAGTCCTTCCTTTCCGTCTTCTTGGACCGTTTGGTACAATGCGCGATTTGTGAGTTGAGCTAGGAGGAAAGCTAAGAAGGAAACTGTTGAAATTCCGAAGGGCGGCGCTGCTCCGAAGGAATCTGCTACGTCACGACTACGTGGCAAGTTCCCCAACGTTGCTAGATTACCTCCCAAATAGGCTCCGCATGCATCCACCAGGTACACATTGACAGATTGTTTATTTAGCTTTAAAATTAGTTTTCTTGTGCCTTTCATCGGAAGACTGGTGTTTTTGAGGTTAGGGGGCAACATGCAACACATTCAAGCTAGAAAATGAGCCCTGGAATTTCGTTTCCCTGCCCCTTTAACAATGCAAGACATAGGCCATATCAATATTTACGACAAAGGAGTAACGGCAGAACACGTGGTGATGGCCTGCTGTTCTAGTGGTCCGAAGACAGTCTGAAGTCTGACAACACGTCTGCAGTAACTGTGCACCATTCTTCGCAGCGCTTTATAACTATGTCCAACTTATTATAAGGTGCGACCTATGTAGTACCAAGTTTTTTTTGTGGAAACTGCTTTTTATAGGGGGTGTGAATTAAACAATGCTGTATAGATCGAAAAATATGGTACTAGTTGCAATAGCCTCAGATTTGTGAGCTAATCGTGCTACAGCAAGGAAGTGCAGAGTGCCTTTATAACAAAGTTTGCGGGACTGGCGAAATTTTTCATAGTACAGGTAACTTAGTTCTAGTAGTTTAGCGCGAAAAATCTATCGCGCGAAACCGAATTTGTGCTATCGCATATTGATGTACCTGTACGACTTTTGATGGGATTTAGGAAACAGTATAGCGCCAAATATAGTATGAGCGACATAAGAAACGAGGTTTCGTATGTTGACAATGGAGTTATCAAAAGGGGGAACGGCGGATGAGTTTACTAGTGCATCGCTGCTTGGAGCACGTGGGGCACTGCAGAATCGAGGCATCTTGGGCTCGCTAAACACTTCTTTTTTTTTCTTTTTTTTTTTTCCCTGAGTGAAAATTGTATTTGCATGCATTTGTGTACTCGCCACTGCTTGGGAGGCAATTTAAAGACCCCAGGCCAGCGGTCGTATCGCCAGTACTGCCACCGGCAAAGTCTACAGCCAAGGCACCGAGCGCTCCTTGCTGCAGAGTGATTTGCCACTGTCCAAACTTTCATACAACAAACTTGACAGACTTGTCATAATATGAATCGCAATAATCACTAAAGCACCGACATGGACCCCCAATCACGCAGCGAAGATGCGTTCGTCGACAGTGTAAATTTGTGCTTTTCTGAAGCAGGCAGCGGCTTCTGCTCCCACATGTAATTCCGAGGGGGCTCTCGAAACGGGTTGTTTTGCTGTCGTAGGAGTGGGTGCGGTAGCACTGGCAGCCCTACCTTGGCTACAATGGACCGTAGTGGCACGGCAGAATCGGCCGCGCACTCGACACACGACAGCTGCAGCGCGCGAACCAGCGAGGATGGGGAGAGGCGCACAAACGAGTCGACTGAGCCCTTTCTCACATCTGTCTGGCACAAACAGGGGGGTCTGTTTTTCTGTGCGGCTCCACTGATTTCGCCGAGATTTTGGCATTGCGGGTAGAGTCGCAGATCACGTTTCCTAGACCGCAAATTCTCGCTCCAGGGTGGAACAATTTGGGACTCGGATCGAACAAGATTGGGAATCTTGAATCCTGACTTGGATGGCGCGTTGGACGAACAAATGCCAAGACAGCATAAAGAGTTGCATCTGCCCATGAAAATACTTTTTTAATATACTATACTTGGGATTCAGTGTTTCCAGATAAGTCCGAAAAATTTGGAAAACACCCGCCGGTAAAATTTTTGGTAATTCAGATTTATCCGATAAACACCAAATTTTAATGTTACAATAAAAAAAAATGGATGGTAATATACAACTAAGTTTGGTCAAAGCACAAGGTCAATAGTCACTAGAAAATGCCACCCCAGTGTCCTTTTCAAATCTCGGATGATTGACAAGGGACGTCTTACCGTTTAACTTTTCAAGGTTCATTCAGGACAAGTCATTGTACTTCTGGGTCAGAATAAAAACCACTGTTCCGGTTTCTAATTTGGACCATATTATTTGGGCTTGTTAGAGAAAGGACGGGTTGTGTTTTTGTAACAGTGAAAGCTATGAACCATAGAGATTTCATAGAAGGGGAAAAAGGGGGGGGGGGGAGTTAAGCTTTTATAATGTTTCCAATTCCACTCCGTGCAGCTGTGGGGTAGCATGATTGAATAGGATAAGTTCAAAAACAAACTTTCCAACTGATGAAGAGTACTTCCAAAAGCTTAGTAATTTTAAGGTATCAACGTTCATTGAAGCAACACTTGTATGGAAGTTTTGTCATGGGACAGATTAATGGCAAAGCTACCAATGCCAAATCCAGCTGAAGAAATATTATTTAATACATGCTTTTTTTTTTTAAATCTAGAACATGTTTACACCTGTATATCTTATTTTTGAAAAATATAAAAAAACTGCAAAATTAAATTTTGAATTTCGGAGAATTGGGTATCTAACAGAAATAAACTCTGAATATTCGGCAAAAAATAAACAAAAAAGAAACCAAAGCGTCAAAAAAAAAAAAAAAAAAACTAGGGAGACTGAGTGGTGCGCACTCAATCAATGGTGTGAGCACCACTAAAGTAAACGAAAGTATGCACGAGCGCGCGCAGCCTGCAGCGTTGTTTTGGCCCGGTCAAAATAATTTGTTAGTGTGCAACCTTGTGTCTAGATGGCATTACATGACTGCGTTGCAGCGTACAGGCTTTCTACACTGCAACACAGTCACTTAGTGCCATCTAGACACAAGGTTGCACACTAAAAAATTATTTGAACCCCAAACCGAGAAAGTGCAGCATGGAGGAGCACGGCGGCAGTGTCAACCGTCGTCGCTAATCATAGACGTGCATAGAGAACAGAAATGCTGCTGCTGCAGTATTTATGTTCTCTATGCGCGTCACTTGAGAACGACAATTTACGTAAAATCTATTACTTTTGATCTAGAAAATTCATAACACCGGCCATGTTTGCTTTGTGAGGCTGTGCAACTGCTTCATTAAACAGAAATATTTGTTAAACAGGAATTCGTTTTAGTGGTCAAGGAAGCACCTTAAACACATAGGAGATTGGCCGGGACTTTATTTTTGCTTGGTTAAACGGGCATTTCCGTAGTAGAGGAGTTTGTTATAAAGGCGTTTGACTGTACAATGTACAAGTCTCTTGCTCTACGAGCCAGTTTTCTAATGAATAAGGCACAATTGGTAAAGTACAGACTAGTATATTGCGCTAGTTTTCAATTAACTAATGCGCCACAGTTTTGAATTGAAAGTGACAACTGTTGATGTCAGTTTTTTCTGTCTCTTTTGCAGGGACATCACAAATCAATCACTGCCCTGGCTGTGAGCCCCAATCGGGAAACAGTGTACACTGGCAGCCACGACGGTTACATCAATATCCTTTCACCCGGCCAGTGCCAGTGAATGCATATGTTTGAGATTGCGCGGAGCGTTGCTTTTCCTTATCGCCTCGTGTAAGCTTCTGGGACGCCGCGTCGGGAGACCAAGATCGTGTGGCCGGTGTCACCCACACCAATCAGGTGCAAGACATGTGCACCGGGACAGACTCGGTGTACACGTGTGGTCTGGACGACACTGTTCGCTCCATCGACCTGCTCTCCAACCAGTACTCGTGAGTGTTTTTCCGCTAGACTGCCTAGTGTACTAGATAGTTGCCGCTGGTATTCGTTCCTGCCAGCCCATTTCTAACGTATATTCCTAGACTTTCTCAGACTGGGTACCTGCGTGTGCCCTAGAGAACCTCAGGTGTACTCTTTAGCACCCTTAAATAAATTTGTTTTCCAAATTGAATTTAAGCATAGCTGAATGTCGCTCAAGTTGCCTAAAATCTAAGTTTAAACCTCGTGTAGGTAGGACTGTTTCAACCGCTCGTGGAATAAAATGTTGAAGCAGGGTCTCCCTAGGACCATAGAAATGGGAGAAATGTAGGCACAACTGTTCTGCTGCCTGGGACTTTAGACGGGTGCGTAGGCTAAGATCGCACGTATCTAGGCGACCCTCGATTGATGTCTGTAGGGAACGAGAGCTCGTAAAGAAGTCAATTGGTTTCCGATTTTTGCGATCGTAAATGGGTGGTCGGTATTTCTATGAAAATGGTGGGTGCGGCTCCGAGGTTGAGGAAACGGGCAGACGTGCTGAGGTTCGCGCAAGAGTGCACTTCATTGATGTAAACAACCCAAGCCATGATCAACTACTAGCATTGTTTTTATTCCCAGGAATTATGACTTTTGTTTGCATCCCGCACGCTTTTTTGTTTGCTTCCCAGGAATTTGAGCATCAAGATGGACTCGCAGCCGAGGGGCATGGCAACTGCTGATGGAAATTTGGTCGTCGTGGCTGGCATAAATGACGTGAGTCTTTCATTAATAACCTAAATGAGGCTGGCTGTGGAGTTTAACCTAACCATAATCTTGACTCTTGAATCAATGATTTGGTTTTGTTGTAGTGCTAGTCTACTGCCTTTATGAAAAGAGGCATTAGATGTGTTTGTGAATGCAAAGGGACTAAGACCACTTATAACGTAACCGCTTATAGTGCAGGACCGGGTACAACGCGGCTTTTTTAAACCACCGGCTCGCCTCCCATAGAACTCCATGTATTCACATACCGCTTAAAATGCAGGCGCGAAAAGGGAAATACCGGTTATAGTGCGGTTTCTGGAACAGCCCGCCGGCCCCGCTGACTGACCGGCGCAGCGAGCATGCTTCCCTGTGCGACTCTAGATAACGGCGCCAACTGCGCTAGCCGCACGCGGCACTCGCGGGTGCAAGGCTGGCAAGGAGGTTGCTCGAAGAAGCAAAGAGAGCGGCGAAGACGAATGACTGCGCGCGAGTTACAACGCAGCGAGGTAGCGAGGTGCGACCGACACACGCACGCGCGTGCTCAACTCCGAAAGCCTTCCATCGAGCCACTCCCAAGCCTTTCACCCTTTCGATTTCACCCTCTCGCTGTAGTGACGCAACACCAACCTCCTTGCTTGCACCGCGCGCGCGCGCCGAACGGAGGCTGGGTGGGCTGGGTAGCTGGATGGTTTCAGTTTCGCTTCTTGCAGAGTGCAGACTTGCACCACGTCGTCTGCTTGGACCGCGTGTGGATCGCCTCAAGCATATCGTGCGGAAATCGACCGTCCATCCCGATCTCTCCGTCTCCCAAGCCCAGGATGGCCAAGAAACAAGCCCTGTCTCTCGAAACTAAACAGAGCATCGTCAAAGATGTCGAAAGTGGCATGAGAAAAGCTTCCGTCGCGGCCAAGTACAACGTCGCTGACACGACGGTTTCTGCTGTCTGGAAGAACCGGGAGCAGGTACGGAAGCAGCTACAGCAAGATTCTGCGTCGCTCTCAAGAAAGAGGATTCGTACGTCAAAGTATGAGGACGTCGACGAAGCCTTGTTTAGGTGGTTTCGCGAAGTGCGAGCCAAAAACGTCCCAGTGAGTGGCCCGATGCTACAAGCGAAAGCGAAGTCTTTTGGACATTTGTTCGAACACGAAGGCTTCAACCCCCTCAACGGATGGATCCAGCGGTTTAAAGATAGCCACGGGATCAGCTGCAAAGTTATCTCGGGCGAAAGTGGGGAAGTCGACGACGCCAGCATCCAGGCGTGGTTTCGCATTCATCTCGAGACGATGCTTTCCGCGTACACGGACAAAGACATCTATAATGCTGATGAAGCTGGGCTGTGCTACAACATGCTTCCCGATCGCACTCTTGCGATGAGAGGTGAACCCTGTTCCGGCCGCAAAGTCTCAAAGGAACGTGTCACGGTTTTGTTTTGTGCAAACATGGACGGCTCCGACAAGCGGCGCTTGTTTATCATCGGGAAATACAAACGACCCCGTTGCTTCAAGAAGCGAGAATGTCTGCCTGTGGTGTACACAGCAAATGGAAAGGCCTGGATGACCCAAGAGTTCTTTGCTAGTTGGCTGAAAAGTTTCGATGAGGCCATGGTCGCAGAAAAACGGCGTATCGTCCTTATTCTGGACAACTGCAGCGCTCACAATGTGCAGCCACAATTAAGCGCAGTCAGTTTGAAGTTCCTGCCGGCAAACACCACTGCTAAAAGCCAGCCTCTCGATCAGGGCGTCATCGCTACAGTCAAGGCACTCTACAAGAAGCGCATGTGCGAAAGGGTCGTCTTGAAGTTGCAACGAGATGAACCCCTTAAGGTGGACTTGAGGGGCGCCATCGACATGATCACAGCGTCGTGGTGGCAAGTAAATGCCACAACCATCCAGAAGTGTTTTCGCAACGCAGGGTTTGTGCGCGATGCCGGGAATTCGGAGGACGCCGATCTGCGCAGTGATGCGATCGACGAGGCGATCGGAGCGAACGACGTGTGGTCCGACCTTGTGAAAAACCACTTTGTTCCTGCAAACGACACGTTCCAAAACTATGTAGATGAGGATGACGACGACTCTCCTATCCGTGAGGAAGCAACCACCGATGAGGCTATTGTTGCAGCGGTGCGAGGTTCTGGGGCGAGTCCACCCGAAGACGAGCCGGACGACGACGAAGAGAGCACGCCGGAAGTTTCAAGTAAAGACGCACTGGAATTCTTACAGAAACTGAAGGTTCACTGTGAGCAGAACTCCTTCAGTGATGAGGTGTTAAAGTGCCTTAGCGTTGTGGAAGACCAGGTCGTCCGCAACGCCGTTAAAAGGCTGCGCCAGGCAAAACTCGCCAATTTTTTTGAAAATGTGTGACACTTGAGAGAGGTGTACTAGTTTAGCGATATAAGGATCGACTTTCCTCAGACTACGCTTTATTTTTCATTTAACATAAAATAAATTGTTTTACAAAGGTAAGTTGTCTCATGGCATGTATTTTGGCCTGAAAAATTGATGTTTTGGTTATAGCGCGGTACCGCTTATAGTGCGGATTTTCGCGACTCCCGCGACATACGTTATATGCGGTCTACACTGTATCTTGATAGGCTGAGAAGCTTGGGATTTTCGAGGCCTCAACAAAGCTCAGTCCTTGTTGAGGCTTTGTAACCACTGCCTTTTTTTCTTAATTGTGCCTCCTCAACTTGGCTGCTAAGTGTGCCTCCGCAGCTCACTTAGATTTGTCTGTCTTGAGGTGGTTGAAAGAGGGGTTAGCGGCCTTTTCCCAGCTGCTGGTGCTCTTTTCTCGGGGTTGTCAACATAATGACTATGGTGTGGGGCTCCTGTTGTGGGTTGTTTCAGATTTCTCTCTTGGAGAACGATCTGAAGGTGGCGACGCATCCCATCGACTACGAGGCGAGCTCTGTCACCATTCACCCCAAGGAACAAGAGATTGCCGTTGGCGGTACCAAGGTGGGGGCGACCTTCTTAGCTGCTGTAGTGTGCTGGGAGTCTCCAAAAGGGTCAAACATTCTGCTGAATGAGGTGCAGCTTTATGGCCACTGGCGTTGTCAAACTCCCCTAAACCTTTGCCATGCGGATGCCCTAGAGCAAGAGCAGACATATACAGCTTAAATACCGTATTTACTCGCATAATGAACGTGGGGTAAAATTTTTGCATTTACACATTTGTGCGAATAGTATCATATTAGGTGCCAATATGATAAGGCTAAGTACTGTGGCACGTCTCCACTGATGGAGGCGCACCCACGGTTGGTCGGGGGCACGCCTGTAGTAACTATGCTTTATAAACTGTGAACCTTTTTAGGCCGCTTTCGGCTTGTCTTTTGTCAAAGAAGTGCCCTACGAAGCTCACTCAGCACGGAGAGCGACCGTTCATAGGCCTAACCACTTTCCCGATTGCACTGTCCAAAAGCGGACCACAGACGACGGCGTGTTTGTTGACATCAATGCATCCGACAGGCAAAGAATGTCCAGGGCTGAGCAATTCCTCGATCCAAGCTTCCCGCTCGGTTTCACTGTTGATCCCTTCCGCAGCTACGCACATGCAGCCATTACGAGAACGGCTTGGCTTGGCTTGGCCTGACCGTTTGGCGGCAAAAGAACATTGGCTTGGTGGCTAGCTAAGTTGGACGCAGTTCGAGGCTCGCGGAGCCGAGAATTGGAGGTGTGCTCATTATGCGAGGGACGAAAAAAGTTAAAATATTGGTATTCGTTGTGGGGGTGTGTTTATTATGCGAGTGCATTCATTATGCGAGCAAATACGGTACGAACATTTTCTCACTCAACTTGTTGCAGATATTTGAAGTAGGAAGTAAGTGGCAGATTTTGTGCTTGTGTCAAAATCTAAAGGCTTGGACTCGGGATTTTCTCACTTTCAAGAGTCCGGTTCACAGTGGCTAATAATCACAAATCTCCCCTTGGTAATGTAGCATCAGGAGTTTCCGAGGGTGCAAGACTCTCCCCACTACTATTCTTAATATACATAAGCGACCTTCCTTATGACATTCATTCGAAAAATTAGGCTATTTGCCGATGATTGCGTGATATATCGCCCACTCAGAAATTATTCGGATCACCTCATATTGCAGGACGACCTAACACAAATTAATACCTGGTGTGAACAATGGCTTATGCCGCTCAACCTGGACAAGTGTAAAGTAGTTTAGTTTACCCAGAGAAAATTTACAGATGCATGTTTATATTCACTTGGCGGCACCCCATTTAATACACTATCTTCTTATAAGTACTTAGGAGTAAATTTAACCTCATCGCTTTCTTGGGTACTACATGTTGATATTATAGCTGAGGCATCACGCACACTTGAATACCTGAGACATAATTTGAAATCCGCGCCCAGTCACCTTAAGAAACTTGCATACATAACATTAGTTCGACCAAAGCTTGAATATGTGTCATCCATCTGGCACCCTTCTCAAGCTTACCTTTCTGATAACCTGGAACGCATGCAAACCCGCGCAGCACGATTCATCGCATCAGCTTATACTCATGACATCAGTGTAACCCAATTTTAAGAAACTCTTGAACTACCCTTACTGTCCAGTCGAAGATAGAATTCTCGGTTATGTTTATTGCATAAATTCTACTATAACTATCCATACTCCCATAGCATCCTTCTTGCTCCTGACAGAAAATATCATCACGCCTTAATCACAGTCAATGCATCAAGCGTATTGCAGGCGAAACGCTTGCGTTCAACGCTTCCTTTTTCTTCCATGCAATAGCCATCTGGAACTTCGTTCCCGACAACATTGTAGTCATTACTGACCCAGTAAGGTTTCTCCAGGAAATTTCCTTACACATCCACTAATCATTCCCAGCTAAACCATATCAGTACTTTGTGTTCTTTACTATTGTTATTTTGGCTCTCTCCTTTTTCTATTTTTGTCGTTTTGAGGTGTCAAAATGTATTTTAGTTCTCGTCTACTCCCCCCCTTATGTAATGCCCCACCTGGGCCCTTAAGGATAAATAAGTGAAATAAAGGAAATGAAAAAGTGAACTGGTCGATGTATATTTCTAGTGAGCTAATCGAGCACATCACAGGGTGTGCATGGGGCCTTGAAAACCCTTGAACTTGAAAACGGCATTTTCCAGACCTTGAAAGCCCTGGAATTTCTAGCATTGCTTGAAAACCCTTAGAATTCCCAAGAGCCTTTTTTTTTTTTTAAACTGAAATTTTTTTACAATACTAAATTAGAATTTTTTTTTTTATGTGTATGTTACCATAAATTTTAAAATTTCAACGAGGAAGTTTTTTTTATATGGCACACTGAGACACATTTAGCGGTTGCCTGTTAAGTGCCTGGCCACAATGGTAGTAGTCCTGGTGGTTCCGGATCCGGTCTCGCCCATCCGCCATCTTGTGATCTTGCTCCCCGTTTGCCTTATTCTGCATACTGTTTATTAGCTACTCCTGGTTTGCTTATTCCCCGTCTGTTTTACGCTACACATGGTGAACATAGTTTAAATTGTGCACAATGCCCTGAGAAGTCCAACTTTCGGTAGTCGTGGCTGGGTCACGACGACTACAGGAGGGGTGGAACAGCTGCGCCATTTGTGCCATCTTATGCCAGGCGTTTGTTTGCGCCATCCTGCGCCATGCTGCAGAAACTGTGCCACAGCCAATACCTGGTGCCATTATGCACCAATTCTCAAGACGTGCACCAAAAAGGATTGTATTTTGTCTTGGTTTCGGTTTCTATAGACTTGATTGGCAACAATGAGCGTGTTTAGCTCGGTCGGCCTTGCAATTCTATGTTCCCTTTAATCTCGCTGTGTATCCTGAGTCGGAAGTGCGCGAAAAAACTCGGGGGGGTTGGATTCCAAGCTCTACACTACCTGCGACTGGATTGTTATTCTTCAACCACCAGCGGTTGAGCAAGTCGGCCGAGGTGAGGTAGAGTCGTTAAGCGTCGGATTGCCTGAGGCTCTGCGGCCCGGGATCCGGACATCAGCCAGTTGAAAACAAATGAGCACAAGATTCCTTTTAGTACTTCATCGTTAGAAATTGGAACCACATTCCCGCAAGATAAATCGTGAATTGACAGAACTGAAACGCGGTCCGATCTGACACCTTGCCGGCCAGCAGCTCTCACGCGAGCTGTTTATCGCTTAGAATATGATAACTCCGCTAATTATAGTCTGCTGCTGCGATATTGAGTTGCGCAATAGGATAAACTCGAAAATTAATGCCCTGTTTCTCCGTGCAACCGCACGTTCGTTGCTTACGCACGTCACATGACTCGCATATATAATTACTCTGTCGAGCACGTGTGGGTTCTGCGATAAGCAGAGCTGGTTTATATTTTGAGCAGCTGAAAGCCACTCAGAAAATATCAAGGACACTCGCTTCAGAAACGTATGGTACTTGCTTTCTGGTTCTCATTAAGGCTCGCAAAGTTTCAAGTTTTCGCATCTGTTACACTGTTATCCCACCTACCTAGGTCCCTAACCGCTCATGTTCATCTGTGCTGCTAAGCACAATTGAAATTGCTCCCATGCTCATCTGAGACACTAGCTGAAGTGCAATGAAAACTGATTTGAGCTGCTCCTAGCTTGCTCCAGAATGTAGTTTTAGCTGCTCCCAGCCTGATCCAAAACAGCAGTTTCAGCTGCTCCCGTGGCTGCTCCCAAGTACATTTCATGAGTTCCACCCCTGCTACAGACGCCGAGAAAGCAGAGGCAACAAGTGACATCACCTACATTTTCGCCGCTTTCTTTAGGCTGTTTGACTAGACATTGTCAAGTCGAACAGCTTAAGGAAAACGGCGAAAACAAAGATACAAGAATTCCTAAACATTAACCAGGAAATCAAGGAAAAGCTGCAGTAGCTCTACTGAACCCTTCACTAGCACCTCTTTTTCGCAAATGCACCTTTTCCTAGGTATCGTGCAATAAATAATTTTCGCAGTGCATTTTAAAAAGTTGTGATGGTATTATAAATTTATTAGATAGAGTATTTTAAGGGGTCCTTAAAAATATCTTTACAGGCCCTTAAAGGTCCTTGAAAACCCTTGAAATGTTTTTTTTTTTTTTTTTTAAGTTTGCACGAATCCTGTAACAGACTTGTGTAACATGTGTAGTTTTTGGTACCCTTTTATCCTGCGAAATGTAATAAAAATTGGGGTGTGTCACTTCATAGCATGAAGTCAATGTTGCTAATTGCAAGCAAGGTTTAAATTTTGAGATAAAGCAAGATTGCACGAAAAGTTCAACTTTTCGGTGAACAAATGATGAGCTGTTTATTAGTACTTCTTAGTGCAAGATTACCGATTGTCAGGAAATTTCTCATCTTGAGCAGAGTATTCCTTTAACTCTTTCCTGACCGTAAGAAAAATGCCTGTTCTGTGTGACTTTGTTTTCTTTTTTGACGAAACTTAGGTTTGCAATACCATATATAAAAAGGGTGCTAAATAAATGTGCTTTTGAGTGATGCAAACATCACAACAGGCTTAATTTCTAAGGCAAAATTTTATTATTCAAAGAATTTGTTTTTAAAAATTGGCCCAAACAGAGTGGATAAATCAAAATCTAAAGAAAAAAATGTGGCAAAAAAAATGTAAATATACAAAATGTTTTTTATTTTAACAATGAAAACCTTTACAAAGGAAGTTCTAGCAGCTATCAAAAATCAAGTGGTCAAAGCAGCTCGTCACTGTGGTGAAGCATAGGTTGATTTTTGCTGATTGTTGCTGTCAGAACTGAAATAGTATAACGACTTGCTTCATCATCAGTCTGAAAAGTCGAGGGAGGATTTGTGAGAATTGCCACACTTGCAAGCGGGCATCGGGCCTGTCCGTGACTCGGCAATGACAACGAGCCGTCGGTTTCATGCTCAACTTCAAAATAGTGGCCGCGTTGAAAAAGAAACGAGCCAAAACTGTAGTCCTCAAATGACACCTATGAGCTGACGCAGCGGCCCCGTGAGCTTTGCGGAAGATTGGAAATGGCGTGGTCGGGAATGTATGACTAAGGGGATGCTGTCGGCTTCTTCACGTAGGACCACAAGGTGCACGTATATGTGCTCAAGGGACATAACATTGAGGAAAAGACAACCATGGACCATGCGGGTGCCATCACTGATGTCAGGTTTTCCCCCGATGGCCAGTACCTGGCAGCGTCGGACTCAAACCGGATGGTTCGGCTCTACGTCAGCTCTTCTTATGAGGTATGCAAGTATGAAAAGCCTATCTGGGTGACTGGCGCATGCTCTTCTCGAGCGGACACAGGACTGTTGAAAAGCCAAATGTGGCGAAACACAAACGGTGCGAAGAACAAGGACCAGTAGAATAAGCAAACATGGTAACTGTGACCATAAAAAAAATGATTTTCTGATGGCTGCCCATATCGATTTTTGCTTAGCTTGGAGTGTTGTGGAGCATAAATGCAAGATGCATATTGTTGTTTCTGCCAGTCATTGGTAAGCAAGCGAGGGGGCAATTTTCAGTGGCTTAGCCTCAGTATATGTCAGTTTGTATGCTGCACAGTTAGGAAGTGGTTGTGTCACGCAAGACAAAAGGGAACAGTTGCCTTGTTTGGAAGATGCATAGTAGTCTGTAATAGGGGGTCAACATGCGAGTATCAGCTGATGGCCAGCATCACAGAGTGATACCTTGTGAATGAAGGGGAGAGTCGCCATGTGCCAAAAGAAATTTGCTGCTGCCAAGGTGGCACTGGCAGTGCCGATGGACCGATGCTCGCATCTTCATCCTTGTGTCCAAGACAACTGTACCTCGATTTCTTGCACAAATTAATGGGTTCTCAACCTGGATTCCCGAAAGTGTCCTCGCGAGTTTCCCTGAGCTACTAAAATTCCTCGATCGTCCCTCCGCTAAGCAAAGTGTTTTTCAAGCACTAATATAGTAGACCCTGAAGCCACTTATTGCTGCATAATTCTTTGCTAAAAGCTCTTAGTATGTGTGTCTTTGGGTTGGTTAGCTTCTGCACTGCTTTAGTGGACCAGAAAGAGGTTCCTCAGCTGCCATTGGAGGCGAAGTTCCTCAGAGTCTTTGCATTTCTTGATAGCCTTGGCAGCCATGTTTCCACTCCCAGTGGGGGGGGGTTAGAGTGAGCTGTGCAATGTTTCCAGCTGGCGCACAACCTCGACTGGTGCTTCCATACGGCCCGGGTGAACTGCATTGGCTGGTCACCCGACTCAAAGTTCCTTGCTACTGGTAGTTTGGACACGGGAGTGATTATCTGGAGCACCGAGCAACCCACCAAGCACATCAACATCAAGAGTAAGACTCCCGTTTGCCCTTGGCCTTTGACTTTGGACAAATCTCGTGGAGCTATACTTGGCTCTCCTTTCTCTTTCTTTGTTCTCAGTACTACTCTCTGTAGCTATTGTACTTGCCAAGAAAATAGGTAAAAGAAAGTTTGAACGGTGAGGTGAAAAAGGCGATCCAGTGATTGTCCTTCCTCCCTTCTTGCAAACTGGCAGTAATGAGATTGAACGCCATTAAAATGCAATGCTGGCATGAGACAACCAGTTGTTCCTCATGCTAAGGGGGACACTATACAGTAAAAAAAGTTGTGCGAAAAAAGTAAATTTTGAAAAATGCAATATTTACATCCACCAACATCTAGAGAGTATTCCCAGAAAGTTCTGTTTGTTTACACTGCATTGGGATTTATTCAAATTATTTTCAGTCCACCGATGCTAAAGAAAAGGTAGAGGTTCGAGCACTTTGAATGCGTTTTTCTCCGTTCCAGTTTTTGGCATAAATTTCGCTTGATTAATAAATCCAGCGGTGAAACTGCTGTGCCATTTGTGCCTAACTGTGCCAGAACAAATAACCTGCTGCATGCTGCTCCAAAGACTGTATTTGTGCACAATTTGCACCATGTCTGCGCCAAAAGGGAGCTGTTCTCGAAAAGGAAACTGAAAGTTTCTAGCGTGTTGCATTGTTGGCGGTGCCTCTGAAAATGAAGAAAGTGCAGTTGTTATTTTTTCGGATGCCTAAGTACTATGTGTGAAGATTAGGGCTACGTGAATATTCGAATTTTTGAATAGTAGTTTCAAATAATGCACTATTTGATATTCGCTTAAAAATGAACTGCAATATTCATGCTTTTCGAAGTGTTGATTGTGGCAGGCTAGACCTCTTGAGTGTGCTTATCCTCAAGCACTAGTGCACTATGGAGAAGCAATGCGGAGCACAAGTTTGTCTGCTTCTTGCACGGGGTTGGCCAATATGTCAGAACGCCAGGCTCTTATACACCAACTCATGTTTACAAACAAACCGGAGCGCCCCTAGCGAACGGCGCTGCGCATGCGCGATGGATGGTGGGCAAGAAGCACGCCGTCGCCCATAAACAAACCATTGAATTACGTTGTCAGCGTCGAGAGTCCCCGTGCTCTTTTTCGCGTTGAGATTGTTGATTCTACGTCCTCCTAACAATGTTTAACTACTTAAGTGGCTTCAGCGAAATTAACGAGGCAAAACTTCGCGTGAATAATACGACATGCGGCGATTCATTTCACGTGGACGCCGCAGAATGGGCGCTAAAGCCTGACTCCCTCGATGAGATTCTGTTCTCTATTTTCAGTCGCGATGTCGCTCGGGCTGCAAAAGCGAAGAACCGTAGCTGAGATGGTGGAAGTTGATACTGAAAACCACAAGTGGAATCGGGCATTACAAGTCGGTGATGGTTTGGTTTACGGGCCGCTGTCGTTTAAACGAGCTGATGACAAAAAACGGACAAGTTTGAAAGAGCAGACGACAGTTCGAACGCATGCGCAATAGAGTGCGGGCAAGAAGCACCGCGTCCCGCGTCAGCAAACCATTAGAATGTCACGTTGTCGGCGTCTGTGTGAGTCTGCATACTCTTTTTCGCGTTGGAATTGTCGATTCTACGTCCTCATAGCGATGTCTTGCCACTTTAATTGCCTGAGCGAAAAATCGGAAGCGGGAACAGACCAAACATAACAAGTCGGTGATGGCCACTGGTACCAATGATAAACATCTTGTATCTGCTGTTTACACTGAGCCTACTTAAGACTTTTGAGGCCTGCAATTACTTCTTATTGCAATCACCGGGTCAAAGTTTGGTCTACGAGCAGACGACAAAAAGCAGACAAGTTTGAAAGAGCAGACGAAAGTTCGAACGATCAGGCGGCCGTCTAAATTTGAAGACTCACTGAACCCGTGGGTGGTCCGGACAACTTGGCAGTTTTCTCTCGTTCATGTTGGAACAAAACAAATACATCTGGCGACCACAAAGTGTTGCCCGCACAAGCAATCGTAGCTCGACAGCGTCTAATTTGCCCTTTTCACGGCTACTATCCACGTTCTCGGACGAACTGAGGGGGCAGAAACACATGAAAACTGATCTTCAAACCTTTCCGGACTCTCTTGGTACAGCCCCCGTCGCAGCATTTTGATGAGAAGGCAGGTTTTTTGTCTGGTTTCTTCCAAAAGAACACAGGAATGCTTGTCTCGCACGGCGACTTCTGCCCACTGCCCCAGACCGGAAGTGCGCCCGACGCGCCACCACCGTGGCATGACGTAGGAGAGTTGAGTTCGTGTATTGCCTCATTGAAAAAAATAGTGGGTAAACCTCAAGGCATTTAGCATTGAGCGCTACCAACTATTCTTTCAATCAAATCCAGTCGGAGCTCAGCATCATTTCGACGTCACTGCAACCCCTGCACTTGAAGCAGACGGCTTGTTCTCTGCATACCTGGGGAGCTGACCCTGCAATCTCACAACTTGCTTCGCTGCAGCGCAGCTGTGCGCTTAGGTGAAAAACACACCTTGAAAGTGGTATAGTGAACATGCACGCCTGGTGTATAAAAAAAAAAGAAACTAATTGTGATAATGATGTTAATGCAAAGGTGCTGTGAGCTGGACGAGAATAACAATAATAATTCCTGGAGAAGGGAAACAAGAAGGTCAAAGGACAAACACAAATCTCCGAACACAGCTAGGTGACTGGTGCACGACGCAAAATCCGCCTGGTTCTGGTATCGAACCAAGGACCTCTCTATTTCCAGTCGAGCGCTCTGCCAACTGAGCTAACCAGGAGCTAGACGTCAGTAGAGCAACTGGGTTTTAAGTGTTAGACTGATGGCAGCTGTTAAAGCCCGTTTGCTCTACTGACATCTAACTCCTGGTTGGCTCAGTTGGTAGAGCGCTCCACTGGAATGTTATTGTTGATATTTACCATTCCAGTAAAATCATAATTCAACTCTGGCTATTATGCAAAGGGTTAAGCAGTGATGTTCTAACAACCTGTGTTCATTATTTGTGCTTGTTTTTTTTTAATTCAAGAAAATATTTTTATATAGCAAGATTTATAAATTCCCTTAATTATGTATGACTGAGCTCCTTTATAGGTATAATTTTATGTCAAATCTGTCTTACTTTCCATCTCAATGTAGGTGTTTGACTTTCTGAGGCCACAGTCTAAGTATAGCTACCCTAATATCCCGAGTCATCGCCCACCCCACTTTTTAGGCCAATATTGATTTGCAAAAAAAACAAGTCATTGCCCACCCCTTCAAAATACTCCAACGTTGACTCCGCGATCCTCAAACAATCATTCTACCCAAAAGACGCGGCCGCAGTCCTTACAGTTGGAGGATGTCCGTGACAAAGTAAAACCAAGGAGGGAGACACTCCTCTTTGTTTACGCATTTCCTAAGCGAGCGACCTCGAAGTCGTAGTGTATCCGTGCGAAAAGAAAACCATGGAGTTAACGAAATGCAAGTTTGTTTTGCTTACAAAAAAAAAACGTTCCACCCCCCCCAAAAAAAAAGAAAATTGGAAAGATAACACAAGCAGTAACTCATTCAGGGATCGCAAAGTGAACACCTCATATCCTGGAATATAAGCGCGGAGTGTAAGGTCAAAGTCAGTTTCTGCCAAAGTTCGCCGCGATCCCGCCTCCCCTGGCACGTCGTGACAGCGGTTTTGCAATGTTTAAGACAAAGCCAACGGGTAAATAAAGCTTTACTGGAATGCCGCACACAGACGTTTGTAGAGTGTACCATTTCGAGCACAGTGTTCGTGGTGCTGTCCACGCCACGCAGCAACGCCGTCTTAACCCGCATTGATAGCACGCCGTGCACGAAGGCATGAATGTATGCACTAAACAAGAAAGTTGCTCAAGAGCTTGCGATTGACAAGGCGCCCGACGCCAAAGTATTCGCCTACGCGATCGCCAGCTTTCCCGTTTTCTCAGCATCGCTCGTCGCTTCTTTGGTCCGCTCGCTCGCTCGTTCAATGCGCCTGGTTAGTTTTTCTATTTTCTTGAGGACTTTTTTTTTTTTTGTTTTAACAAACGGAGAGAACATAGCAGTGTGACGTGCTTTCACAGAACAAACGTTCGCGCCGTATGCCGATCGGTGGTGTTCATGGCACGTATGCAAGCAACGGACTTTGCGATGGTAAAACATTCTTTCATGCGCATTTTTTGCATAAAGCAAGAAAACTAATTCGAGTTTTGAGTTTAATGTATCTCTTCTGCAGCCGCACTAAGTACGCACAAAAAAAGCCCTTTCTTTTCAAATTTTTTAAACTTTTTCTGCTTATTCAGCGAGACATGGCCCACCCCACTTTTTAGAGCGCAGCTCTTAGGGGCCCGTTCCCGGCTTAAGCGGCGTCGGCGTCGCCGTTGCCGTCGGCGTAACCAAGGTCATCCCAAGGTCACATGGCCCCAAGGTCATCCCAAGGTCACGTGACACCCAAAGTCACGTGACCCCCCTGAAGTCACGTGACCCCCCTGAAGTCACGTGACCCCCCGAGGTCACGTGACCCCCCCCCCCCCCCCCCCCCCCCCCCCCGCCGAAGTCACGTGACCACTGGGGGTGGTCACGTGACCTGGGGGTGTCACGTGACTTCGGGGGGCATCCGCATCGTCATCATCACAGATGCCGTCATCAGTGACGTCACTGATGACGTCACCGACATCCGCATCGTCATCGGAGTCCGCATCGTCATCGTCACTGATGACGTCATCAGTGACGTCACTGATGACATCATCGGCATTGTCACGTGAGCCCCCAAGGTCACGTGACTCCCCCCAGGTCACTTCACCCCCCAGTACCCTTCCCTCCCCCTCCTCAAGAGCTGCGCTCTAATTCGGTGTTACAGGGAGTTGTAAACGGCTTTCACTTTAGTGAAAGCCGTTTACATGAATTCCAGGCGGAATTCATGAAAAACAAGTTTTTCATGAATTCCAGGCGGCAGGGGGGTGGGCCATGACTTGGGATATTACGGTAGGTTATATTTAAAGAGCTCATGAGTGGGCTATTGGGAACAACTTTCGCAAGTTCAGCTAAATTTTTGTTTAAAGTGGAACTTTGCCCATTTTAGAGCTACTTAATCCAAAGCCATCATCTGAATGCGGATGGCTTCCTGATTTCGAATTGGTATTTTGTTCCTCTATATTCATTCTAGTTAATTAAAAAAGTGATATTTTGTTCGCTGCCAGTACCAATACCGTAAAAGCCCGAGAGATAGCCCACCTAAAATCGAGAGCAAATCAGGTGAAAATATGTAGTGGACTAACTCTCGGTGTATAATCAAGAAAAGTTTAAAAAATTCAATTTTTATGTCATGTGTCCCTTTCAAGCTTGTTATAGTGACGAGGGGCAACGAAGTAAAGATGACTGTACTTCCCAGTCAGCAATATTCGCTTATATCCCGCCATAGATAACTAGCTGCATTTAAGTCGCGGCCATCGTTGATCCCAACACTATGATTACTACGGGTGGGCTACCTTTCAATGCTTAAAAAATATAGCAAATCAAGCCAAAAATAGGGGTGGGCTATCTTTCGGGGGTGGGGCATCTCTCGGGATGTTACAGGTGCATCATTCTCCCCAGTTTTTCCTCAGTTTTCCCCGTCATTCAAACGTGACGTCACCTGTGGGCAGCGGGGTGTGCGGCCGGTAATCGGGTACGCTCGTGCCCGCCTTTCGTGTCAAACAGCAAGAAAATGGGCGTTCGTGCTATAAAAATCTCTAGTTGCATAAAGTATGACCTTGGCCTTCGTGCTGAACTATGAGAGTAAAAAATAAGGAAGCAATTAAGATTCTGAATTGTTTTTGCAACTCGATACGCTCAAGCCATGACTTGCTAGTTTCTTGAAATCGCTAGCAAATCCGTTCTCCTTTTATCAGAAGTTGGCAGTTACGCTGGCGAAGAAATGTCGACGAGTCAAGCACTACATTTTTTTGACAAATTACCCAAGCACCACGGAGAATGCTCGGATGCCCCACACGCTTGTGTTGCCTGAAGGAACAAGCCATTTGTTTAAAGGGGCACTGAACTGACACATCAAAATCATATTTTTTTTTATTATGCGAAACTATTGAAAACGATGCCGGGACATTACCCTCAAAATTAGAAATTTGGGAATTCAGTATTTGTGAAGTAAAAACACAAATTTCCAAATGCCGAATTCGAAGTTCCCGCGCGATCCGCGCCGGTGCGTTGACGTCAAATATCGTAGGGTCCTGAGAGTCCACTTTCTTTCACGACTCCCTGCTGTTGCCATGGCGACCCAAAGCGAGGAGAAAAGGAGCGACCTCCGGCCAAGGAGGTGGCGCCGGCGGACCGGTTTTGAGTGGTGTCGCCTGTTTTCCGTGGGAGGATACAAATCCAGGAGACGGCACCACAACGAACTCCCGATTTTTGGTATTTCAAAAAGAAGGACCGTAGTGCGTTCGCAATTGCGTTAAAAAACATGTTTTAGGATTGCCGTTATTAAATGTTATAGAGATGTCGCCTACAAAGCTTCTAAATTTCATGATTCTTGACGTCACGAATCAAAAGAAGCGAGAGGCGGGAGAATCTAATCACAAAAATAAACAAGCGCGCGCGCGCGGGGAAGTTTTTTTTCGCGATGCGGTTTTTTATGCGTGTCTATGACTGCAACTTGCATCGTTTTAGACAATAAAAAAAAAATACAACCTTTGGGGTGTCAGGCCCCTTTAAGACTTTCTTTGGAAAAGTTACTGTTACAGATGCCAGTACGTGGAACTACTCTTGTAACATGCGTATGCTTTTTGGTGATTGTTTAATTTAGAAAAATATCTATAGACCATTCGAGAAAGGCGCTTCTGGTCGGCGCCATTTTCAGCATTTGTGCGTGTGGCGCGTGCTTTGCTCGCCTTCCAAAGCGGCGAACATGCGCGTGCTGGGCTCTGAACACACGCCTAGACTGATTCTCGCAAACAGTGAAATGTATGGAATGGAATGAACCGCATTCGTGTAGGCCAGATGACTGGTTACTGAAGATCATGCTAAAATGACAAAAGAACTCCGCAACCACCGAACCAAACATCAAGGTGCAATGAGGCGTATAAAATACACAAATACACTATTCATCTTCAAATAAAAATATTTGCTCAAAGATAAAATAGTGCGTAAAGTACAGAAATGGATCATCATATTTCTAATTATTTTTGCAATATTATTAGCGTTCCTCTTTGGACGGATGTCGCAGTGGTCACAGCCGGCTTGAGTCTGCGCTTGCCGGTCTTGAAGCTGTTACAGCTGCAGAAGGATACTCAATTCGCAGCACGCGGCTATGAGGTATTCCAAGCATGAGTGAGAATGTTTCACGTGACACTATACTTCGTTTCACCTTAGGTCCGAGCGCGGCCGATGTTATGAGCCGAAGGGCCAATCAAACCGTGTAAAAAGCGCAACGTGCTTTTCACGCTGCGGCTAGTCAAGCGCAGCGTGCTCTCTGCGCTTGACTAGCCGCCGGAGGAGCACGCATAGACGGCGAATACCGGCTGGTCCTATTAAGTGCAGGGAGCACGCCACGACGTTGTGCCTCTTTCGCTGTTTCTTTGGCTTTTCGGCTCGTAACATCGGCCGCGCTCAGACCCAAGCTGGAACGAAGTATAGTTCTCTCGGCACACAGCTCGCGCAAAAGCATCTTGACGAGGCTGGCCTCCACTACTGCTGTGGGGAGTACACTTTTTTTTTCTCCCACGAAAACAAGGGTAAAAGAGAAGCGTTTCCGGGCACCGTTTCTACTAGCTACCGCGGAGCACAGATCCATTGCAAAGAAATGTTTAACCTTGAAGCTGCGAAAAAATAATCCCGATCGCTGGCACCCGGAAAGTCACTTTGCGGCTGCCCGGGTTGCTCGTCCGCCTGCCCTCCGGTGACGCACCCGGGTAGGGAAAGGTAGGGGTTTTTCATGGTTGCCAGCAGCTCGACATAGATTACACGCGGCTCGAGCCGAAGAGAGCATGCTATTAGTGTGAAGAAGTTGGGATGTTCTCAAGCGTTTAAATGGGGCGTTCGGGCAATCTTTATTTACTCATCGTCGTCTTCAAAACCGTCGAACGAGACGTCGCTGTCTGAATCAAACATAATGCCGAGGGCTTCTTGCTTCTTCTGCACCGTATAGCTGTTTCTCATGACGTCCGAACTGACAGCAACACCACCGACAGATGCAGTGAATAGCTATTGGATGGAGAAACTGAAGCTTAAATAGGGCACAGGCAGGACAAATGTATCCAGTATTGGGAAGGCGGCCTTTGAAGTCTTTGAAAACAAAAGACTTCACTTTGCTGTACTATCCTTTGCTTTTGTTACAGTATTGACAAACGTTTACGGTCGCGACACTCTGGGAGAACGGGTGTTGATGACCTCACGATTGGCGGTTAGGGCTTTCTGGGAAGAGTCGGACTTCTTTTTATTTCTGAACACAAAAATGTTTATTCCATTGTCCCTATTCTTTTTCTTTTCATGAACGTTCCCTGATAGGATTTGCGGTCTCTGACCTTGCAGCCTGCGCTTCTCATTTTCCATTGTTACGACCGTCTTTCGACCTTGGGATTGACGGTCACGAAATTTCAGGAGGAAGGGTGTTCGCTTATCTCGTGATCCGCGGTTGGGGCTTGCAGGGAAGAGACTGACTTTGTTTTATTAGAGAACAAAAGATGGGGTGTGTTCTACTATTATCCCCCTTTTTCCTTTCACAAACATTCCCTGGAAGGGATCTCGGTCTCTGACCTCGCAATTTGTAGACGAGGTTTTCGGGCTCCCTTTTCGTTGTGAACAAAGGTAGCTTCACCCTGTTATCTATCTCGCTTCTCATTGTCACGGCCGTCTTCCGACCTTGGGGTCCGCAGTCGCGAAATTCAGGGAGGATGGGTGTTTACTTATCTTGCAATCCGTAGTGAAGGCAGGGTTGGGGCGATGACTCGTTTTTTTTTTTATGAAATCGATGTTTTGCCCTAAAAGGGGGGGTAAGCAATGACTCGGAGATGGGCTCTGAGTCGGGATATTACGGTATACAGTTTCCCCGCTAAATTTAGTGGGAAAATGACATCACATGGCTTGAGGTCACTTAACCTATACACAAATCCAGCTTTCCTGCTGGATTTTGCTGTAAAATTGACACGTGACGGGCCATTGCCCGTCATTTGCCATACTCCGTGGACACAGGCCGACCTGACGGGGAAAGTCAATGGGTCAGTGAGTCAATGGGGTGGAGAGGAGTGACCTGGAGGCAGACTTCGAGAAGAAATGCTTACAGGTTTCTAGTGCTAAACCAAGAATGTTTAATGTAGCAACGCAATTGCAGGGCAAATTGCGATACAACTTGCCCTGTAAGTTGCATTGTTTGCAAATTGGATCAGACAAGCCGCGTCCCGATACGATCGTCGAATGAGGACTGCGAATAAGTTCTCGTTTCGACCAGCAAATTGTTGATCCACTCGCAGAAAAAGGATGTAAAGGGTGGAAATATTAGGCAAAATGAATCGCCTTTGCATACTTGAGGAGCAGCATGTCGAGTTGATGCTGAGGAAGGTCGCAGTAAAGAAAAATGAATAGAAAACTCAACTATAAAGCCGGTCGTGGAAAGCTAGTACAACGTCCTACAGGCACACCTGCCAAAATAAGCGGTCCAAAAAGGATGTGCTGATAGTCGAGAGGTCATGCACGTCCCTCCTTGCTACGTACTGATGTTGCGGAGTTCTAAACTCGAATCCTCTTAGGATTTTTTTCTGCTTCACTTTTGTTTTATTACAGCCCGGTAATATCACACTCGGGTATTTCGAATTGTTTATATCAAAACAGTCCAAACATCCCCTTGAAAATCACATGTAATACTATAGGAGCGTTGTCTTTTTGTATCAGACTCCCATGGCAGGGACACTCGATATAGCAAACGAAGCCCGGCCGCCCGTTGCTTGTTGGCGAGCACAACGCTTGGGTTGCAGGGCTGGCAGAGTGCCAAGCCAGCGTACACGCGGTAAAATACGCAGCAAAAAAACAGTTCTAAAAAAAAAAAAAAAATGGATGATGGCAAAAACAAGGGAGGTGATGGCAGAAACGAGGGAAAGGGCACGCGCGCGCGCACTCACAGGGAGTGCTTGCTGTAGAAACGGTAGCCTGCGCCCTTTCCCCAAACACTGCTGATGCTGTGCGACCCCCAGCCCCAAAATAAAATAAGCAAAAAGTCTTTGGCAAGTCGAGTGTGTCGACAACGGTTGTGCAATCTGCAATCGCACTTTGAACGGCTTACCCGGCCAGTGTTTGCAGTCTCTGCCAACTATGCTCTACTGTGTTTAGGAGACGCCAGTGAATTTCAACTCGAGCTTAATTTAGCTTATATCAAACTGTTTTACAATCCCCTTTGAATTCAACAAATCCGGGTTTGACTGTATTTTAATCCACAATGAGGTTCTACAACGAGCACAAGCCGCAGCAGGATGAAAAGCATGGTTACGATGGCTATCAAACAAAGGACCGGGTATGTTTTAAACAAAAACTATGTCCCAATCGCGTGATGTTTTTATCACTCCTAATTTATTATTTGAAGATTAAATAAAGTTGAATGTCTGTTGAACCTTTTTACGGAGCTACCATGACATTTTGTTGCTCATGCTGCTGTAGGGTGTAGCATGGTCGTTGCAGACAGTAAAAAACATAATTTTTAAACTCTGTTTATAAAATGCAGACACAATATTTCATTGTAATACTTAAGAATGACAGTCCTTGTGGTTTAATAAATAAAAAAAAAAAAAATTAAAATGCGGCATTTATTTTTTTTAGGGTTTTACAACCGGACTGGGGTTTCTGGTGTTTGGTAGTTACTCAGAAACGAAAAATTGGTGTCAAATAATCTACTTCGAAAGTGGCAAAAATCGAATTAGTTTTTATGATTCTATTAAATCTCTTCTATAAAGGGTGTAGAGCCAATATTTGACAGGGTTATGATGAGATTGCCCTTCTGTGTAGATAAGTAGGTTTATTTCTCGGGGTACTAGTAATAGCTTCAGTTTGTGTTTGGCTGTGCTTGGAGGCATTGACAAACAGCAGTTAACTTTGAGAGACTCCATCAAAAAATTTAGAATGTCGGATGACCCAGTTACCATCCATGCAATGACTGTAAGTGGCTTCGTTGTGCTTGTCTCTGCAGAAGCTCACCCCCAAAGCCAAATCACCAGGCTAGCATGGTTGGACAATTCAACGATTGTGTCCGCCGGCCAGGACAGCAACGTGAAAATATGGGAGATAAAGTTCTCTTGAAGCCGTACTGCCCTGGCACTGGCCCCGTGGCAAGAAGATGGTTTGGGTTCCTTCCGTTCAAGTAGCCGGATGTTGTGCTCTTCTCCCACATCTTTCGTTTTGGCACCGAGAGATTTTCCTTTTTTTTTCTTCTGATGTGACTGTTTTCCCAAAATGGAGTAGTTTTTAAAACCACGCATCCCTTTGCAAAGGGGAGGCTGTCCCCCCGAATTATTTGCTTGAATTCTATGCAGGTGTGAGTCTAGTGGCTTATGGTAATTTATTGTGGTAGTGGAATGAAAGAAGACCCTTATGAGTATTAATGTTTCAGCCGTGAAACCTACACGGCCTCCCTCCTCCCCTGGCCCACTGTGAAGGGGGAGAATGGGAGTTGCCCCATAAAAGTCAATATTTTGCTAACACATTTCTTTTAGAGGTGGACTTGAGAGTGAATAGATCGACAGGAGGATGTTCATGGACATTTTCGAGCAGTTGGTGCTTCCCTAAGTCTGCCTTTTAGTCAAGTGTTATTCAAGCGTCTTGTTAGATTTTCTTTTGGTGCGGTCAGTCACTGTTTGCTTGCTGTTTATCTGTCTGGTGGACATCTGCGACGCTTTCTTTTAGTTTACGAGCACATGCATTGTACGAGCCTTACAGGATGCCTTGCCCCTGTCGTTTGGTCACTTCCTAAGGATTCTAAACTGTGTATGAAGTTTTTTGCACGGTATCTGCCATTGATGCAACACTGTCTGATATCTGTGGAGGCATGAGTGATGGGATCAACTTCAAAAGTGGTATGAAAGTTGCAAAGCATTTTTTATGTGAACACTTTGGAGCTACTAACTGTACTTGATATTTTTTAAATACTTGAGGCAATTTGCCAATAAAAGGGGAAAGCATTGCCTTTCTTGTTTGAGTGTCGTCACTGGTAGTAGTTTCGTAAAATTGATTTGGAAGCCAGCTCTTGTGAAAAGTGGATTCCAAGTGGTTGCATTAGTTTTTAAAATGTGCACTGAAGTCATTTCTAGTTAATCTAGACACTGTCAGTAGGGCAACATCTCTGGGGACACACTAAGTGACTCATTATTGCGGATACAACTTTTCTGGACAAGGTCAATGGTTGGCAAAAAACACAAGTCTGTGGGCTTCAAGGTATTTGCTGTAAAAGTTTTGCTTTTGGTGGAGTTGTTGTTGATGTGTGAAAGGCACCCAAGTGCAATGCCTGTGTCCCTTGCTGTTCTCGTGCCCCTGGGGCCCTCGTTCTACTCTGCTCGGTGCTTGCCATCGGTGCTCCTCAGACAGAAACCGAATCTTGCGTGGTCTGGTTATGTCTGGGGGCGAACTGAGCGAATGTCGTGTAAATGCGCTGGAGAACCTTTCAGAACCCCACTCGAAGCTGCTATGGCGAGCGTGGGGTGGCGGGGCAAGAAAGGGGGAACAATAACCAATAGTGCATCTTGCCACAGATAACGTCGTTGCACGAGGGTTGACAGTGGGGCGGCACTTTCAGCGTCCTCTCGATAATGTGGGTTTTTCTGTACCGACTTCATCAAATTTCGCCAGGAAGGGGAACTAGTAGCTAGCACTGTGAAAGAACAGAAGTCCTCAGCTCACAGAGTATCCGAGAGCTTCACTGTGTTTGGTGCTTGCCCTGCAGAGATGCCTGCCCCTTTCCCGCCGTTTCTGACCACGGTTGTGGGTGGCAAACCAGCCTCTCTGGTGGTGTGCATCCCTGGTACACAAGCGGACACACCGGTAAAGGAAGACACGTCGGACCAGTTTCAATCAAGATTGGTTCTATTTACAATATCTGCATGCATACAGGGACGGCATGTGCCACTGGCAGGCACCATCTCGTAACAACATGAACTTTTGGTGCCATCTAGATTACTGATGGCACACTATATCATCTCCTCCCTTAATAGAAAATGAATGTTTGATAATCAAGTACGGGACACAAGAAAAACAGCTTACTCCTTTGAAAGATAATACAGCAGTTCCAGTGATGTGATTGCTGCGCCAAACTGCGCCTATGGGCTAACCCTGCTACATCCTGCTACATTTTGCCAAAATATGGGTAATCTGCGCCAAGCGTGCGCCAAAGGACCAATTTCGGTAGCCTTTCAAAACCGAAACTAAACTGAAAACCGCAATAGACCGATCTCACCAGCTAGTTGAGTACGCCACCGCTGCCGACGTGCATCGTGGGAGCTGTAGTCTTTCTGCACGCGCGACAACCCTGCTGGAGGTCTGCGCGAGCAGAGCACGAGGCGGCACGAGCTGCCTCGTGAACTGGCGTCTGCCTCCTACGAACTACAGTTATGGCGGCGTCACGCGTGCGTGGAACGCTTGGTGAGATCGGTCTATAGGCATGCGTGAGCTAGGTGGCGCAAGCGGCTTCTGACACATAAAGCCCCTTGATAAAATTCACGCTTTCAAGTACCGCCAACCATTGTTGTAGGAACGCGCGAGACACGTGCCACGAGCGTGTGCTCCGCCGCCATTCGCTTCCAAAGCCGTTCATTTCAGTGCTGCGCCGCCATTTGCTTCCAAGGGCAGCTCGAGACACGAGCCTCGTGCACTGGCGCATTTGACGCTACTTGCAAGACAAACACAAACGCATCAAGGGGCTTTACTGACACAAAAGGTACCCTGCGTGAATCGTCCATCCGGTCCCCCCTTGTATAGTTTTTTCCCGCCGTCTCGCGTTTCGCGCCCTCGTCGCTTTGGGAATCTCGTCTCGCGTCTTTTTTTCTAATTTTTTCAACGATTAGACGCGGGCGTGTGCGGACGCTCCGACGCTAGTGTGCCGGGTGCCAGCAATGTCGTCATGCTGTGAAACAAAACCACGTTTCTGCGCGGCGAGAGTTACTTTGTGAGCTGAAACGCTCACGCTGTGCACAATTACTGTGGTCGCGCGACATCGGGTGTTGCCGTCCCCACGTCGCTGCAGATATGGCGCTTCCTAAACGTATTCATCGACATTCAATCATACTCTAATACAAAAAAATGAAAGCCGTTTACAGCTCCCTGTAACACCGAATTGGAGCGCAGCTCTTGAGGAGGACGAGTGAAGGGTACTGAGGGGGTACTTGTTCTCGGGGCGGGGGGGGAGGGGGGGGGGTGTCGCGTGACCTCGGGGGGGGGGGGGGGGGGGGGGGGGGGGGGGGGGGGGGCACGTGACCCCTCAGAAAAATTTTTCCGCTAGATTTAGCGGGGAATTTTTCCGCTAGATTTAGCGGGGAAATTTTTCCGCTAGATTTAGCGGGGAAATTTTTCCGCTAGATTTAGCGGGGAAATTTTTCCGCTAGATTTAGCGGAGAATTTTTTCCGCTAAATCTAGCGGGGAAAATTTTCCGCTAGATTTAGCGGAGAAATTTTTCCGCTAGATTTAGCGGGGAAATTTTTCCGCTAGATTTAGCGGGGAAATTTTTCCGCTAGATTTAGCGGGGAAATTTTTCCGCTAGATTTAGCGGAGAATTTTTTCCGCTAAATCTAGCGGGGAAAATTTTCCGCTAGATTTAGCGGGGAAATTTTTTCCGCTAGATTTAGCGGGGAATATTTTCCGCTAGATTTAGCGGGAAAATTTTACCCATAATGCACCGCGCGGTTACGCCGACGGCGACGCCGACGCCGCTCAAGCCGGAAACGGGCCCCTAAGAGCTGCGCTGTAAAATCCCTCTTTAACTCAATGACTGCTTGTCGAAATATTGATTGCCTAGGTTTTTCTCGGTAGGCTTTCTTTCGAGAGAACCCCGGTACGTGAAAAATATGCCGTGAAAGAAAGTTGGTGAAGAGAAGTGAGCTAAAACAAAGAAGGCAATGTCTGCACGCTGAACCCGCACAGCGCGCTTGTTTGTCTAGAGTTCAGTCGTTGCACAAAGTGCTCCAAGAACTTTTTGACCCTGGCTTGCGATGTCATGCATCGATGCGTTCAGGTCTTTCTTTTTTTCTTTCTGTGTGTTCAGCTTTGTCTTGCCTTCCGGCCTGGCAAGCACGCGCCGCTGGACTGTTTTATTTTTTTTTTTTGTCGCATGCTGGACAGTTGCATTTTGCATACTACGACTACGACAGCGGCACCAGCGGGACGCTTGCAATCCATTGTTTTACGTTTGCTTACTTTTGATGGAAATCTGGCACGTCGGGAACCAGTAAAACGGTAGCATGCGTTCTTTTTGAAATTGCTCGGCAACGCCTACAATACACTTGTGGGATGTCTTGGCCGTAAAAACACAAACAGAGAGTTCTGTCAGAACACAGCACGAAGTGCCTTTCGTTTTTCCGCCACTTAAAACAAATATTTTTAGCTTAGAATATCTGCTCCAAAAGCCACTTTCGCTGCTCCAAAACACTGTTTTGGCTGCTCCAAAAGGTGCTCCAAAATGGCTTAGGCCAATCACATCACTGCAGTTCTCACACAACGAAATCCTACCAATCTCTACAAGCAAAAAAACAAACAAACTACAGTGACCAGAGGGAATATATAGACAAAAGAAAGAGCAAACTGTCCCAGTTGATGACTGCACCATTAGGTATCTGTCAAAGAATTCAGTTTGACTGAAGCGTGCACCAAAAATATCGCAGTTAGTTGGAATAGCCCTTAGAAGAAGGAATACAGGGATGCAACTGCTGCGCCATTGTGTGCCTAATGACTATGTGCTACACTGATACAAAAATATAAATAACGAAATTGTGCCTGCGCCCAAACTGAAATTGTAAATGAGCCTCGGCGAAATTGGCTGTCTCGCAGGTTCTGTTGGCAACGTTGACATCGGAACTTCCGACTCAAATGGGACGCCGGTGGATCTGAATCCGAATCTCTGCAGAGGTCACTGCCATGGTTATACATTAGGTCTGTTCGATTCGCCTGAACTGGCTGAACTAGTTCAGCAGTGCAGGAACTGGTGCATTCGATTCAACCGGAAGTTGTACGGCCGCTGCACTGGCGCGTTCGATTCATCCCAGTTCTGAGCGAGTTCAGACCCAGTTCCTCAAAATTTTGCACCGGCTCCGGAGTCAGTTCAGCGTCCGTGCAGAAGCAGACGACAAGAGCAGACGGCGATAGCAGACGACACTCCTCGTCCGTCTCTGCTCGCGGTGCCATTTTTTCGCAGCTCTTGCTCAAATGTCTGCGATGTGTACGAATAACGCCGATACGGAGGTTGCGTTTCCTCTCATTTATGATAATAACGTACCCGCAGTGCACGCGGAATTGAGATTATAACCGAGGGTAGGAATTTGATTGATTATGATATTCTGAAAGCGTCTTAGGCACCTGCTCGTGTAGGTTTGGCTCCCGGTGGTAAGTGTTGAAATCTTGGCTCACGTAAATTGTTTCTTTTTGATGCTATGTGGGGATCCAAAGTGTTGATATTCTTCCTTACAGACACGGGAAAGGTATTGCACTCTTGATCGTCCCAGACTTCAGTTGCTCTTGGATGCATACTGACGACTCCGATACATTGCAGATGTCTGGGATTTAGTACATTGGCCCTCGCATGCCCCGTAGCTGAGCATAATACTGCATGCTTTGTCCGCTGGTATCTGTGGACGCCCACTAACGGGCATGAGAAAAACGCGTGGAATCGGAATTGGCTTGGTAGTTCCACGCAGGTCTTTCTTGAGAATCAGAATAAACGCTTCAGCTTGACGCCAAAGTTACGGTCGATAACTGTTTTGGCCAAAACGCTATCGTCAGGCCTTCGTCTTCGAGGTGACCGCCACCACTGACTCCCGACGGAAAATCATCCTGATGCCGCGAACCTATCGTCGAAATGCGAAACTCGAAAGACTTGGAGTGACTCTACTATTGCTAAATGAATGTGAAGGACACGAACGCTTAGGGAAACGACAGGAACCGAACGGCCGTTAAAAATGCAGACAGAAACACATTTCGCGCAGAAAACGTTTTTAGTACACTTGAAAAAAAAATATGCACAGAAAAGATTCGGTTATAATACATTAAAAGCAACACGAATGGTCTCATCAAACCGCAACTAATTAAATGTAGCATACAACGTGGCGTGGAGAAACAAGAGCCAACAGATGCAGACGACACCCTGCGTTTCCGCTCGGAAAGGCGATCACAGCGCCAGTCCTAGCGCGGCGGCTACACTGGTTCTGCACCGCCGCTGCACGACTCCTGCACTCCTCTGAACTCGGACAGAACTGGTTCAGAACTTTCTGGTCGAATCGAACAGACCTATCGTTTCAGCATAAAACAATTGTTACAGCATTTCTCATTGCGATGCTTCTGCTACCAGACCTCTTTGAAGTCATTTGCTGTCGCTCTGCCTCCTCTAAATTCACACGCTGATGATGCTACAAGCGCGAGTTCCAGACTTTCAACGTCCCTGCCAAGAACGCGTGCTTGTGCAGTGCAAGCATTGTTTAAGGCAACATGCTGGCGCTTGTAGCATCGGCTACGTCTGGACCACGGTGGAAGAAATACATTTAGGTGATGACTCTGGCCGCTCTTCCCGCAGAAAGTGAGCGACCAGATCGTGTTCAGAGCTAGCCTCTAACCAGGAGTAGTAAGTTCCGCGCTGCCGCGGAGGGCGTTGAGGTACGGGTTCCCTCCTCGGTGGCCACGGCGTCGGCGGCGTAGGGTGCTCGCCTTTTTCGCAGTGTGGTGGTGGTTTGCGGCCAGTGGCTGGCCTCGTATTTTGCTTCGGTGTTGTGTCTATCACAGGTGCCACCATCGTGCACGATGGTGGCACCCGGAGAAGGAAGAGAACACAGTTTTACAGACTCTGGCGGCGGTGAGGTACAACAAGAAGCGGTGAGCGAGGGAATGGCGGGACCACTGCTGGGAGAAACAACCGGAGCGGTCGGTTTGAGAGGGACTTTAATCTGAAGAGTGGAGCAAACAGCGCCGCTATATCGCGATAAACTCATATGTAGTTAAGCTGGTGGGCCTCCCTCTAGGCTGTACTTGCGTGACTATAGACGTTTCCACTGTTTACAAAAATGGCAGTCCACACATGCAAAATCGCAGTCCAGCCAGCAATCGCAGCCAGCCAGAAACTGCATGTGCATAACACACACAGCACTGAATGCGCCCTAGTATGCTTTTATGAAAAGGTGTATTGCAAGCCCGCAGCCTGCGTTGGCCCGCCCTGAGGCTCCACGCAGAAAACTTCGGAACATAACAAAGGTGAGCGAGCAGCGACGGACCAAGGCATGAGCTGAATGTGCTTGTTTATATTTACCTCTTTGCAAGTCGGTTTCATCACGTGTCATACTGTTGTGCAGTGCGACACGTGTAATTGTCATGTAATTTCATGAAAAATGTTTCAAATAAAATGCTAATTGAAACTACTGTTTAGTTAACATAGAACTGTCTACATGCCTTATTGTTTTGAGTTTCGAAAACCATGTGATATTTAGCCTCTACTTCAACATTCTTAAAACTCGTACGCTGTTCCCAGCCTGCTCCAAAGCTGCTTTGACAGTTCCATCTCTGAGAATAACATTTTTCACTTTTAAGAAGGATGTTCTTTCTGGCAAGACAGACATGCTATACTACCTTATATATGTCCTGCGGTGGCACTAGTTGAGATATCTTGCTTTAATACTGGACAAAATATCGGCCTGACAGCCGATTCCTCTGCCCGACAGCAGACGTCCGCTCGCAAATAAAGTTCAGCATCAGATATCCTCCTTCAGAATGTAGAAGAATGCACTTTGACAATACTATGCACTCGGATTGTACTTCAGTAACATAAAACATGAACATAATACTAGCTATACAGGTGAACCTCGTTAATTCACTCTCTTAATTCAAACTAACATGCAGCCATCCTATGTGTCTTTATGGGAGGAAACTCTCAGTAATTCAAACTGGTTTGTTGAAACAAATGTTTGGTCCCCCTCGTGTTCGAATTAACGAGATTTGACTATACCTTTGTAATTACACTTATAAAACTAAAATATGCATGTGGAAATAACTCTAAATGTCAAATGTTTTACTCGTAGTGAGACTGGGTGACTAAAAATCCAACACAGTCTCTCAATCGTTTCGGCAGACGTCGCGGCTGCCTTGGGCGATGATTGTCGACGGAGATGCCTGGGGAGTTGTAGGGGTGGATGGCTCCAATCCACCATGATCACTTGCTCTTTGTGATGGTCCCAATGCCAGAGCAGCGCTCGGTCCGGGACAGGACCATGCTCTGCCGAGGCGTGAGCCACTGCGGGCTCATGTGGCGAAGACAGCCCTGGCCCCATGAAGTTCAGGGACTATGAGGCCACAGGAATCACTGGGGACATGTGCAGAGACAGGGCCTCGGGCCCTACACATTTCGGGGACTCTGCTGAGGCCGTTGTCCAAATAGAGGACGGCAGCTCGCTACAGTAGCCGAGTTGTGCAGAACCGCCTGGCTCTGCAGCTTGAGCCGTGGCAGGAATGGCAGGTCCGTGACCCACAGCAGCAGGAACGGCACTGGGGGCCGCAGCAGCAGGAACGGCACTGGGGGCCGCAGCTGCAAGACCGGCACGGGATGCCGCAGGGCCCTGGGTTGCAGCTCCAGGACCTTCAGGTGACAGGTGGCCCGGACTTTGAGCTGGGGGGCTATGTTGCGCTTTTTGCACTCCCAGGAGACTAGGGAGAGGGAAGTGACGTCAACGACACAGCAAACGCAGAATGGGTGTTGATTTCGTTTTCTTCTGTCAACATCCAATCTGCATTTGCTGTGTCGTTGACGTCACTTCCCTCTTCCAAGTCTCCTGGGAGTGCAAAAAGCGCAACATAGCACCCCTGGAGCTACATTTTGTGGTATTGGTAACATCCAGTCGTTCATAAGCCACGAAGGCCGACGTTGTGTAGGTTTCGAAGTGTCATTTTGGCTGCATTCCATGTTCCGTCGTCTAATTTACATGTGGCTGGGCCTACTTGTTGATGTATGCATTGCAGTGAAGCTTACTTGTTTCACATTTTTCCTCTGACGTTGTGTTTGAAAATTCTCACCGACTGTCCTGGAGCAAAAGCAGGGTGCTTAACTGCACGCCCGGCATCCAAATAGGCTTTCATTTTCGTCCGATATTGCTCGACTGCGATTGACATGTGGAGAGACGGCGGATTCTGGGGTCCCCTCGTCCATGGAGATGCAGTCGTGTTCGCCGAGTGCGACCATGCAGAAGAAATGCTGGTGTTTCTCCTGTTGCTGCATGGCGAGTACTTCGGTAAACGCCGAGATATTCTGCGATGGCTTCAGAAAGTGGACAATGTTGGACGAGAGCCAACTGTACGATGGACTTAAGAATTCAATTGAATCGCTCTACCTGCTCATTCGCTTCGGGATGGTAGAGGGATGACTTTGCATGCTTGATGCCTTGCATCTCTTGATGCCATGTATCTTCAAGAAATCGCTGAACTCCTTTGAAATAAGTTGTGGACAGTAGTCTGTCATGATCTCTTGTGGCAGACCCTCGTGGGTAAAGACAGACTTCAAAAACTTCATGAATGTGGCAGTCGTGACATGGGCTGGTGCCACTTCAGGCCACTTGCTGTGGTAATCTACCGACGTGATAAAAAAATCTTTCCTAAGCAGGAGCTCGTTCAAACGGACCAATAATGTCCATACCAAGTTTTACCCATGGACGAGTGGGAAATTCAACTGGTTGAAGAGGTGCAGGTGATGCCTTTGCAGGCTTGTCTGTGGACTGACGTACTGTACAGTTTTGGACCTTGGTTTTGACCTGCTGGTTCATATAATGCCACCAATACAGTTCTTTGATGAAACTGGTGGTGCACGAAGTACAACAAAGTGAGGTCTAAAGTCTGGAGGTAATTTATCCTCCAAAGGCCATGAATGTAGAAAGATATGTCATGACAAAAGGTAAAATGGGGAGGGGTCATGTACCGTTGCCTCTTTGAAATCGTTTTGCGTGAGGCACGCACAGACAATAAATAAGACTTCCTCTTTGAAGATCATAACATCTTCAGTATCTAGGACCGGAAGACGATACAGAGTGTCGGCGATTACATTGTTACTTCCTTTGTGCGATACTTCATGGTGAAATTGTAATTGGAGAGCCTCCATCCAGTGACTGCTGCATCATGGACGGGCACCTGTCCCTTGAGTGGGCATTAACTTGACAGGAGCCTGGTGATCAATGTGAACATCGAAGTGTCGACCCCAAAGATATACATGCCATTTCTCGGAAGCCCATAGGATTGCGATAGCTTCCTTTTCTTCTGCGGAGTCTCTGCTTCAGTAAGCAAGCGCAAAGCAACAGTTTTAGCTGCTTTCCATGCTATTGCTGGAAAACAGCTCCGAGCCCGTAGTTGGACGCGTCGGCCAAGACGACGACTGCAAGATTAGGGTTGAACAGGGCGAGAATGGGTGCCTGTCGAGGACAGGACTTTACTCTTTGAGAACTGGCCTCTATGTCAAAGGTCCAGACAAAAGATGCTCCTTTACGTAGAAGCCTACAGAGGAGTTCTACGAGGGTAGCACAGTGCGGGACAAACTTACTGTAAGATTCAACTAGACTTGCGAAGACCTTCAGCTGAGAAAATTCCGATGGAACTGAAAAATTCAGGACCGCGTCTATCTTCAACAGAAGGGGTACTAGGCCCTCCGCAGACAGCCGATAGCCAAGAAAAGAAAGTTTGGACACATTGAAAACTGTTTTCTTGTCGAGTTTCATGCCGGCCTCTTGGATACATCTGAGGACTTGACGGAGATTGTCATCATGCTCTTTCTGAGACGACCCATAGACAATTATATTGTCCAGATAGAACTGGACCCCTGGGCCCGTTTGCTCGAAGCACTAACCGCGGCTAAAGTTAGCCGCAGTACCTAGGAGAGGGATTTTGAAATCACGTGACTGGCTCGGTAGGGATGCGGGGAAACATGGCGGCGTCCCACTGAGTGAGCGCCACTCGCTTTGGAAATAATATGTCGTTGTAGCTGCAATATCGGGCGCGTTAGTCAGCAACGAATGATGCAAGAGGCTTTCGCTTTGCCTTACCTCACTTAAACCGCAAAGCATGGGCAATGACATCACCGCATTTTTTAGATAGTGTTTCGATTCTGGGCATTCCTAAGCCTAAATGATTGAGTACGCCACCGCTGCCGATATGCATCTTGGGAGCTGTAGTCTTTCTGCACGCGCGACAACCCTGCTGGAGGTCTGCACGGGCAGACCACGAGGCAGCATGAGCTGTCACGTGAACTGGCGTCTGCCTCCGACGAACTACAGTTATGGCGGCGTCACGCATGCGTGGAACGCTTGGTGAGATCGGTCTATTGCCCTGACTCAATCGGCCGGGTATTGATAGCGCACAAAAGCAGATAGCCTCCCAACAGACTTTCTTCTAAATTATCCAAGCATCGCGAGGAGAACGCTGGAAGTGTAATTCTACGGTCCACGCGCGCTGGCCTTCCTGTAATAAAAGATTCGAAGTAAAAAAACATAAGGCTTTAACCAACGCGCGTGCAAGGCAAAATTTGTTTTATACTTTTTGCTTCAGAACGGTTACTACTGCAGACGCTGGCAGGTGCGGCGCGTGCAACTACAGTCGTAGCGTGCACCTCGGTGCTTGGATAATTTAGAAAAAAGGTCTGTTGGGACGCTGTCTGCTTTTGTGTGCTATCAACAATCCGCTTTCCAAAGACGTTGCCATGCCGACAATTATCGCGTTCATTTAGGCTTAGGAATGCCCAAAATCAAAAGACTATCTAAAAATGTGGCGATGTCATTGCCCATGCTTTGCGGTTTAAGTGAGGTAAAGCAAAGCGAAAGCCTCCTGCTCCATTCGTTGCTGACTAACGCGCCCGATATTGCAGCTACAACGACATATTATTTCCAAAGCGAGCGGCGCTCACTGGGGCACCGCCATGTTTCCCCGCATCCCTACCGAGCCAGTCACGTGATTTAAAAAAATCCCTCTCCTAGGTACTGCGGCTAAGTTTAGCCGCGGTTAGCGCTTCGAGCAAACGGGCCCTGGACAGTGTTTCAAGATTTTGGACATAACCTGTTGGATGGCCGCTGGCACAGATGCCAGACCAAAACAAACTTGTTTAAAACGAAAAAACCCTTCATGGGTGATAAATGCGGTTAAATCGTGGCTCTTTGGATTGAGACGGACCTGGTGATATGTGGAGGCAAGGTCCAATTTTGAAAAATGAGATGCTCCACTGAGGGAGTTCAGAAGCTCGTCGATGTGTGGGAGCAGAAAAGGGTCTATTACGACTGCCTGGTTCGGTGCCCGCAGATGGACAAACATACGGATTCCGTCTTTTTGACTACTACGATGGGGGATACCCATTCTGATGCGTTTGCGTGCTCAATAACGCCTTGGTGCTTGAGCTTCTGGATTTCTGCAGTAACAACATCACGCAAAGTGATCGGTAACTGGCCAAGTTTGGCCTGTACCGGCGGAACTTGCTGCCGGACAGTGTGGGTTTGATTTAATCCCCAATTCGGGTGAAAAAAGATCTTGGAATTCTTCAAAGCCACAAGCAAGTTTAGGAACATCTCTCACAACAGTGAATGTGGACTCCTTTGCGATGCACATGGATCACTTGAAGGCTGGTCTTTGAAGACGCCTCTACTTGAGTAATATGGAGATGAGGTGGACGGCTCATCGCCAAGAACAAGTGATGATGTAGGGGTGCGCTTGCAGGGAGTACTTGAAGGACTCGGCGGAGAACTGGGCTCCAACGCACACGGGGGCTGCGGGACTCCGGCCGACTTTATATGGCCCAGGATGGCTGTGCGAGTCAGCTGTATTGACATGGGAACATTTGAGAGGAGCACCCGACAAAATGAGACGAAGACCATGCATGGCATCTGCACGACCAAGTTGGTCGTGGGCATCTGTCCCCAGCAGGGATCGGCCATTTTGAACAACGTAAAATGAATCTCGGCAGATCGCTCTTTGAAGCCGACTGGTCTGAAAACATCCCATGACTGGGATAGAACCTCCAAGGTAATGCACAAGGGTGTGCGGAGGTTTCTTTAGCCGGATCTGCTGTTTGGGGTTGATCTTGTTTAACATGTTTTCAGACAGAATTGAAACCTCAGAGCCAGTATCAATGAGTAAAGGCAATTGAAATCCATTCACCTGAACATCTGCGACGAAATTCCATAGGCACCAGTCGGCGCGTCCTTCCAGGGAGGACTTCCGGTGATCCGGCGGAGAAAACATTTAGCTCCTCCTCCTCCTCGTCATTGGGGAATGTCGCGATTCCATGGCTGAGCGTCTGGTTACAGCCAACTCCAAGCCGCTGGTACCGGCGACACGACCACGTCCCGGCGGAAAGTCCAGGTGCGGGGATCGGTGTCATCAGACGATAGGGGCGAACTTTGGCAAACATTTGAAAAATGACCTAGTTTTCTGCAAGAAAAACATGACATTCTTGAAGTAGGGCACTCCTCTCGTGGATGGGGTCGAATACCGCAGAACTGACACGACTCTGCCCCGCGCCCGGCGGAGCATTATGCGGCGTTCGGCTCGTGAAGACGCGGCTATGTCCACACGACTGGTGATGTGGCGAGAAGGAAGCCTTAGAAGGAAAGCAGGTAACATTTGGGGTTAGGAGGAGGAAACGGCATGCCGCCGCTCTCCATCTTGACATTGGGTGTTCAAATTCGAATGTCGGCCATCTTGTCCACACCAAACGGAAGCGTTGTATGTGCTTAACGGTGTGCGACGTTCCAGAATGCTGAAAACTGGAGGACAATTGTCGGTACTGATCGCAATCTCGAGATGCCTGTTCGAACTGCCAGGAACACAATGCGTTCGAGGCTAGGTTGTCCAGCTCCCGCAGACTCTCGGATTACCCGAACTTGTACTTCCGATGAGTTTAAACCGGCCAAAAAACTTCCGCGATGCGGTTTTGAAGGGACTCTCTAAAATCACGAAAAGAACCGAGTTGCCCGAGTGCACCAAGGTAGTTGAGGATGCTCCCTCCTGGGGACTGGACGTGGGTGAGAAACTGCCTGCGTTCGACGACAATGTTAGCTTTGGCAGCAAAATGCTCATCAAGTGCCGCTACGAGCTCGTCAAATTCAGAAACGGCTGTGCTGTTGGTGGGGACAGGTGAAGGAAATTTGGAAACTATTCACTGGCCTTCCAAGCAACGACCACAGTAGTGCGCGGTTGCGCTTCAGAAAGCTTTCATCGGCCTTTATAACCACAAGATAATTGAAAAGAGTTTTCCAACTTAGCCAAGGCTGCGCAGGGGCACCGAGCATGGAAAGAAATGCTGGTGGAGTCGGGAAGGAAGCCGCCGTCATCCTATTACCGTTGCAAGACATTGTTTCAAAGATTGACAAAAAATGTTACAATTTTCACCCCAAATGTAAACGAGAACAGTTTCCTGAGTCATAGAAAAGAGATGAGAGAACCGCATGAAAAGAGAGCCGCATGTAAGCGATTTAGCGAGCGAAGACTACAGTGGAAGGCAATAGAGATTTCTCACCGTTGCTACTGCTTCTCCACAGCTCAAACCCGTCAAGGGTGGCGCCATCCTGCTGAGCCCCTCCAGTGAGGGGATTCAGAAGCTGGAGGAAACAATTAACAATAACCCAAAACTCAAAGCAGCCCTCACAACGAAAAGGCCCTACAAGAGAAACCTGCTGAATGAACTAATTGGCATACAGAACACCGAACCCGAAACCACTTAAAGCAAAACTATTACAACACAACAATTTGAACGGAACAACAGAAGATATCAACATCATACGTACATTTGAAAACAAAAGTGGTCTGACGACAGTCATCGTCGAGGTCACACCCGGCATGTTCGGTCAGCTCCGGCAGAAGGACAGGATTTTTCTCGACTGGTCGTCCTTTCCATTCGAGGAGAATCTCTATGTTCCCTTCTGCCAGAAGTGCTGCAGGTACGGGCGCCTACCACAATGGTGCAACGTGGCACAAAGATGCAGGGAGTGCGGGGGCGAATCCATGGGAATGAACTGTGGAGAGGGCTCCCACCACTGTCTCCCATGCACAGAGCACTCTGACCACTCAAGGGGGAACATCAACCACCCGTCAAGGTCAGGAAACTGCCCCACCTACCTCTCCCAACTGGAGAAACTCCAGGAAAAAATAACGTACAAATAACTGCAATATGAACAAAACTAGCTCACACCCACTAAAATTACTCCAGATAAACCTAAATGATTCCTATTCGGCAACCGAAATCTTAAAAAATAATATACCCCAAATTGAAAACCAGATCACCTGCATACAAGAACCTTACTATCGCAGGGATAGACTCATCGGTTTTGCAGTTAAAGATGCATACAGGGAAACCATAAACCTGGAATGGCAGTTATCGTGCACAACAAAACATTTGATATCCATGTAGCAAAAGCAGACAGAGACCTGGTAGCAGTTAGATTAACCACTAAACAGAAGATGTTCTAATTATCAACGTATATGCACCACCTAATAACAATATTAATGAAACAATTGAACATATAGAATTAGGTCAGAATAACAGCACACGCCAACCATCCTGCTCGGTGATTTTAACGCCAAAAACACCGTTTGGGGAGGAGCTATAACAGACCGCAGAGGCAAAGCATTAGCAGAATTTATAATCACCAACGACCTAACCCCACTTAACGACCCTAAGTCACCACCCACTTTCCTTACCACCAACGGTAAAAGCTGGATTGACGTTACGTTTGTAACACACAATTTACCAAGGAAAACAGAATCATGGGAGATAATGAATGAGGCTATAGCGAGCAACCACACTTATGTCCGGACAAAAATATCCTATGATCATTGCACCACTGCGAAAAAACTACAAAAAAGGGGAAGATAATAGAGGAACTTTCCAATGACAAATGGCTAACTAATGCGGGGAAAATGGACATTAACAACAAAGGGCAACAACTGATAGAAATGCTTTTAACAAAACTAAAAGTCGGCTATAAGCGGCACACCTGCAACGTCAAAGAATCAACGGGCCAAAATCCCTGGTGGTCCCCAGAGCTGGACATCGAAAGGAAGAGGGTCAGACCTTTGAGGAGACGGTACCAGAACTGCAACAATACCTTCAGAGAATCCTATAAAGAAATATACTCTGAAAACCTAAAGATGTACAAAATGCAGGTAAAAAAAGCAAAAACAGGCTCCTGGAATAATTTCTGCACAGAGGCAACCAAAAACAACATATTCGGTCTACTATACAAAATAGCACTTAACAAAATCAAACGTCCCGTAATACTTCTGCCAAAGCTAAAACCAAACGGAACAAAGCCTCGCTGGACGAGACAGTGAAACACATCCTTCAAACGCACTTCCCCCTCAGATGAACAATACTCAGAATTCCAGCATCAGGTGCTCATACGCACCAACGAACCACCAGACTCTGGTTGGTTGTTTCGGGGTTTTATGGCACAACAGCAACGGAGGCGTACTGCGCCAAAGTTAAAAAGAAAACAAGCTGTTATTGTTACTGTGCTACAAAATAATAATTGGCTATGCGGAACTATATCTGATTAATAAAACCTGCGTTAGTAATAAAAGTCAACACACGGTCAAATGGGATGAGGGGATAATCTCCCAGTAAAAGAGCAGGATGGAATGGGATTTGGAAATTAAATAATTAAGGAAAGTGAGTACGACGTGCATTGCCCGAAGCTGGACAGAGCCACAAGATATGCATGATGGTAAGTGTACCCCACAATGTTCACACACCGGTGAGTCCTCCCCACTAAGAAGATATTTGTGCGATATGTAAGAATGACTGATTCGAAGACAACACAACAAAACTTCATGGAATCGGTTCCTGTGAGAAGAGCTCTCCCAGAGCCCAAGAACCGGCTTTGTAATATGAGGTTTATTGTTGCACTCCATGTTCCCCATTCAGAATGCCATAAACGAACAAGGAATGACTTTGTTAGAGGTTTAATGTCTTGGTGTGGCAAACAGGCATGAGACGGGGGAAGATTACCTGAGGATGTAGCGAGTCTGTCCGCTTCGTCGTTACCTTTTATTCCCATATGACTGGGCACCCAACAAAATTTTATATTTAGGCCTCCATGTACCGTACTGCTTTATTAAGCTTATTTCGTAGTTGCTGCACCAGCATATTTTTAGTAACTCTCGAAGAGCACACTGCGGTAACAGCACCCCGAGAATCTACGAATTGCTTTATTTTAGCCCGGAGAATATCATCTATGGCCATAGATATTGCATAAACTCTGGCTGTAAAAATGCTGGAGAAAGTATTTAGACGTTTCACTTTAATAAAACAATCAGAATGCACGCCAACAAATGACGTCTTAGCATCATCAGTGTCAAAATGTGTGTAACCTCCATACTTCTCAATCTCAAAAAAAATTCCTGTTGGATGATAAAGGCAGAGACGCTATGCTTATTAAACTTGTGAGAGCCCAGTCACAAGCAAATGGCACTATGTCCCAGGGGGCAACAGTCTACATTCTGCATAAGATTAACTTCGTCCAAAAAAAGATCAAGTGAGGAACAAAATTGCTGTACTCAGAAACTCAAGGGCCTTACGATGCTTGGCTTGTTCTCAAAGAGGCGGCAAAATCTAGATTTTTGGAGGGAGTGGTAGGTTGGATGATTACGGTTCGCAAGTATCTTGTAGTAATAAGTTAAGCTTAGATGTTGGCGTCTTTTCTCGAGTAACATCTCATTTGATTCAGCATACAGGCTGAGGACCAGGGACGTCTGAAAAGCACCTGTTGCGAGTCGCAGTCCAAGGTGATGGACTGGATCCAACATCTTGAGCGCAGACGGTCGTGCAGAACCATAAACTGGAGCCCCATAATCGAGACGGGATCGAACAAGAGCATTTTCTGTCAGATCCCCAGTTTTTATGGGCTGACTTTTAGAATATTTGTAGTTATGAGACACTTTTCTTTGAGTGACTTTAGGTGAGAAATAAAATTGAGCTTTTTGTCAAAGGTAACACCGAAGAACTTGTGCTCTTTTCTGACAGGAATGCAGGTTCTTTGCAGTTTCAGGGATGGTTCTGGTGACAGTCCACGGCGTAGTGAAAATGGGACACAGACGCTTTTCTCGGGTGAAAACTTAAAATTATTTTCATCTGCCCACTTGCCAAGCTTATTTACGGCAAGCTGTAGCTGGCGCTCACAGCTCGAAAGATTGCATGACGATGCTGAAATTTGGATATCGTCTGCATAAAGCGAGTATGCAATGGATGGCGGCAAAACCTGGGCGAGAGAATTCATTTTGATTATAAAAAGTGTAACGCTCAAAATACCTCCCTGGGGAACGCCGTTTTCCTGAACGAACGGATCCGACAATATGGTCCAGAGTCGAACCTGAAACGTTCTCCCTGTTAAGAAATCTTTTATGCACTGCAGCATACGACCGCGAATTCCATAGCCATAAACGTCTTGGAGGATGCCATATCTCCATGCCGTATCGTAGGCTTTTTCTAAATCAAAGAAGACTGACACACAGTTCTGCCTATTCACGAATGCTTCACGTATGACCGTTTCTAAGCGCACCAAATGATACAAGGTCGATCGTCCTCTGGGGAAACCGCACTGATTGTTATCCAAAATGCTTTCCTTTTCTAGAACGTACACCAGCCGCCTGTTTATCAGTCTTTCATAAGTTTTCCCTAGACAGCTAGTTAAAGCGATCGGACGGTAACTAGAGCTCAGAGATGAATCCTTACCTGGCTTCAGGAAGGGATAATGTGTGCCCGTTTCCAAGCTGCTGGAAAACAAGCCCTTTCCCACAAGGAATTGAAGAAATTAAGAAGGAATTCAAGAGACTCTGTAGAGAGATTACGCAGCATTTCATAATGCAGTCCATCGTGTCCAGGAGCAGAGATCTTTTTGATATGAAGGGCACTCTCTAGCTCACATTGTGTGAAAGGCCGATTATAAGGTACGGCATTTGATCCCGTTGTGACTATATTATGTTGCTCTGCACGCCGTTTAAACAACTTGAAAGAATCGGAATAACTAGAGGAGCTGGACACAGAATTAAAAGTACTCCCCAAGGACGTTAGCCGTATCTTTCAGTGATGCAGATGGAGGGTTGAAAACGGGAATTGTAAAACCCTTTGATTTTCTTGAATCTATCTCAGACCTCAGCAGTTACAAAGCTGCTCAGAGATGACACATATTTCATCCAGGTTTTCCCGCTTCGATCGCTTACGGGTCCACCAGGCTTTGGCTTTTCGTTTCTTGAACTCTACCAGGTTTCTTGAGGTGGGATGCCGCCTAAACTTGCCCTATGCCTTAATTAGCTCCGTGCGCATAATGGCGCACTCCTTATTCCACCAAGGTTTGCACTTGCGTGGGAGAGTACCGGTAGTTTGGGGAATGGACTGCTGAGCAGCGTTTATTATCTGCTCTGTCACATACAATGTGGCCTCATCCACAGTCATGGCGGAAAACAGGGATGTATCTAACGTGGAGTTTAACTTCAAAAGAGATCAATCGGTCTTGTCCAACTTCCACCGAGGCATTTGTTTTAAAAGGGTGGGAAGAAAAATGTCACTCTCTAAAACAATAGGAAAGTGGTCACTCCCAAAAGGGTTTTTAAGAACCTGCCAAGAAAAACAAGACAGTAATGAAGGTGATGAAATAGATAAATCAACAGATGTAAATGAATTGTGAGCCAAACTAAAAAAATGTAGGCTCTCTACTATTAAAAAGACGTAATTGAGACGATAGTAAGAACCGTTCAATTACTCTGCCTCGAGAATCGAGACGAGCACTGACCCACATGGGATGATGGGCATTAAAATTACCTAAAATTAAAAAGGGTTGAGGGAGTTGTCCCACAAGTCCCTGTAGGTCATGGAGATGCAGGGGAGCATTTGGAATAGAAACAACTGTTATAAGACGGTCTAAAAGAACACGTACCGCTACGGCTTCCAGTGGGACCTCTGAGCAGGCAGCCCCGCTCTGCACAATCACTGCCACGCCCCCAGAAGTGGAATTAACACTGTCTTTACGAAAAACTTGATGACGCCTTAAAATCTGTGTATGACGAGCTTGGAGATGAGTTTCTTGTAACGCGAGGGCAATAGGCCGAAGACCATATCCATAAAACAATTAACGTCATCAATATTAGGTAAAAGACCACGACAGTTCCACTGCATAAAATGCAAATTCATTTATCTAAAAAGGTAAACTTAAAATGAGAGAGGCAATGAAAAAATTGAGAGTATTAAATTAATGGTTACTATTTGGGAGGGACCACTGGCTTTTTCCCTTTGGGCTTCAGCTAGGGTCTGCCACTCCATGTCATCCTGGTCGGATGCAAGAGTGGGTGACTAAGAGGTATCATCCATCGCCTTCACCTCTGGAGGCGAACCTTTACCTAAAGGTTTTGGCTGGTTTGTTGCATGGCCGGGGTGGCATGCCCCGGCCACGACCAGCTGAAGAGGCAACGGAGGTGCTGGGCAGAGTGTCTTTCAACTCTCCCCCTTCCGGCCCCTTGGGTATACTGGGGGAGCAGCACGAGGGTTGTGCCGCTCTTTCGAAGAGGAGGTCCCCTCCGAGGAGGTCGGGCGGGAGTTTCGCCCCATCTACCCGGGAGAAGAGCGCGATGTGCGGACAGGTACGGCAGTTGCTGGCCTGTCTGGAACCAGCGAAGCAGCCCGTGCACTCCCTCCAGGAGGAGGGGGGCACTGCTGCCCCAGCTGGGGGGTTGGGGCCCTGAGGGCTGCCTCCAGAACCTCAGGTGAGACCGGGATAGCTCTCGATTCCCAACATGGCACAAGACCCCTGCACGCCACGTCGGCGTAGGATCCCTTCGACATAAAGGAATACCAAGAAAATTGACATCTTGACAGAGATGATCCAATTTATAAACGACAACATTGAATAATAAAAGGAAAAAGAGAAAGGGAAAAGAGAGGAAGAAAAAGGGAAAGGAAACAACCACTTCAATGGTTCTGAAGTAAACTGAGCTGTCTTGGGAGGCGGACGGGCACCCATATTTCATCGGTGTCCATAACACCCAACTTTCTTTTATTTAATGAAACAAACCATAAATATCAAACCCGTGCAATCATCAAAAAGGGGGGTGCCGTCATTACAAGCATACAGGACTACGAGTATGTCACAAACTGTCCTGTAACAAGAGGAAAAGAATCCAAGCCGAAAAATGACGACCACTATCCACGAGTTGGATTCACAAGGCGCAACCCACAAGCTGCAATACATGGGATGAAACATGCTTGGAAGACCTTAAAGTTACAAAATAGGAAGGCACGGACTAGTTCCGGGGCCTTAGGCTTCCCTTTAACTTACACTTTTTAAAGCATGCAATAGAAGACCCTGACAATAATTAGGGGGGTGCAGACCAGTGCTGCATCCCAGGGCTTCTGATTAGCTTTCAGAAAGGCTGGAACGAAACTAATCCAGCCTATGTTATTTTCGATAGGACGCCTAAATTGTTTGGGCAAACACAACGAAATAAAATGGATATGGGTGCCATGGGGCCACACTGGTGGCTCAGGGGGAGAAGAATAGAGAGGAACCTAACCTTCATCAAGAACTCTTCCTTCTCCATATATCACAGAGAATACCAACATAATTAACTGATTTAAATGACAATAATCCATATTAATAGAAAGAAAAAAAAACTAAAGATAGAGTCGATACTTAAAAGTAAACACTATAAAGGAAGGAGGGGAATAAGGGAGTAAATTATTAGTCCATTATGCCTGATGAACATCTCTCGGCCTGGCATTCAGTACAACTCAGCATATATAGAGATGGATAAAAGCATTGTTGCGTTCAGAGATGAATTCAACATTGTTATGAAGGCATTGTTGCGTTCGGCGTGGCGGATGAAGCGGCCTGGGCCGGTTTGCTCATCTTGCGGCCGCGGACGCGGCTGCGGCCAGGAGGGATTTTTACATCAAGTGACCAGCTCCATGGGGACAAGGAAGTACCTAGCGTCCCTGCCTAATGGCGGAGAGAACCGCGTCGCTTCAAGCACAAAAGCCTAATTTCGCTCGCAGAAACTGATTGCAGGGACTTTCAACTGGAGTCTAATTGACCGCCTCTTTATACTGTAGGAGCGGCAGGTAAAGTTACGGCCAGGTTTTCTTGTTTTCTCTTGTTTTCTCTGCCACTTTATCGTACCCGCTTCACGCTAGAACCCATCAATGATGTTTTCAAAAGAGTAAAAAAAATGGGCGTGCCTCCTTCAACCAAAACGTTCTTCTTCAAATTGCATACATCAACCTTACCAGTAAAAACTTACCTCCAGCAAAAAGGAATATTTGTACCGTGGACTGTTAATTGCAGACTCTGTAACAAGCCAGAAACCATAGAGCACTGTTTTATTTATTGCAACGACGCATTTTTATTTTGGGACGTTCTGCAACGCACGCTAAAAAAAGATAATTACGCTTCCACCCGTTCGCCGAGAACGAAACCGTCCCGTACGACATGTTCGCTCTGTTGGGATTACATAGCCTATGGAAATGTCGAATGATTGATAGACATGCAGAGACCCCGTACAACGAAATCGCTTTTCCTGAACCAGAGTGGTTTGCCTTGTTCGATGCATGTCTAGGTCTACCAGATTTCTGAAAAACTCTATTGACGATATATCCCTTTGGAAACATTGTAGTATACTTGTCGGAATTTTTGTGTTTAAATTTATCACACCTACTGGCCACATGTACAAGATGCCAAATATAAGGTGCGTGTGCGACATGGGTATGTAAATACGGTGTGAAAGTGAATGTTTCGTAAGTGTATACACCCCTAAGTATCAACATGTTATGTCACTTGTAAAAATTTTCCATGCATTAAAAAAAAAAAAAAAAAACTTCTGTTGTGGTCGAGAGGTTAAAAGGTTATTCACACGAGGGAGAAATCCCGGGGATTTCTCCCCGGCACGCGCGCATCACGAGATGGAAGCGCGAGGCCTTTGCACATCCCAAAGCCTGACGTTTTCGTCGTGGGATGCGCGTGCCGGGGAGAAATCCCCGGGATTTCTCCCTCGTGTGAATAACCTTTAAAGCGCCGGTACTTGTCGTCGCGGCGCGAAAGTTCCGGGTTCAAATCGCGCTAGGGACTTCTCTTTTTTTTTTTTTTATTTTGCGCGTGTCTTACTTTTTAACTGTGATCCTTTTTTGGAAATCATTCACTTGCACTACTGCGCCTTACACGCTTTTACTGTTAGTCCCACCTGTTCAATCGAAACACCGGGAAGAAGAAAAAAAAAGATCAACGCAAGTTAACGCGCTAATACAATGCAAACACCTAAAATGACTTTGGATCAAGAAATGGAATTAATTATAATTAATTCCATTTGTTGATGCAAAGTCATTTTAGGTGTTTGCATGAGAGAGAGGGTTTGCGATGGTCGACGCCTGATTCATTTTTGCATTTGGTCGTGATCGTCTGCTATTCTAACTAAAATTCAACAAGTAATGAGTTAATATTACAAAACGATTGCCACAACCAAATGTAAAGAGTATAAATATACTTTTTATCTCATTCCATGCAAGTAAAAGTATGATCTCTTTTAGTTCGGTTTTACTACTTTCTCAGACGTTTGACCCACTGCCTTGCCTGTAGGATTTCGCTCAATCAATGTATCCACAGCTGCTAGTCTTTTTTTTTTTTTTGCTTGTTTTGGATTTTTTTTAATTGCTACAACTGCAGTTTTTATTAGTCCTAAATAGGCGTCTCTTGTTATTGAAAGGAATCGTAGCAAGAGCGCTATTTGAAAACAGATAAAATTGTAAATGCTGGGGAAAGGATGCTTGTTTCGGCTCCGCTTGTGTGAAAGCCATGCTGATGCTGTTAGCTTGGTTTCCTTTTAATGAACGTTATGAAATGATTGTGTTAGCGCGTTAACTTGCGTTGATCTTTTCTTTCTTCCTCCCCGTGTTTCGATTGAACAGATGGGACTAACAGAAAAAGCGTGTAAGGCGCAGTTGTGCAAGTGGATGATTTCCAAAAAAAGGAGCACAGTTAAAAAGTAGGACACGCGAAAAATAAAAAATAAAAAAAAGAAGTCCCTAGCGCGATATGAACCCGGAACTTTCACGTCGCGACGACAAGTACCGGCGCTTTAACCTCTCGACCACAACAGAAGGCGCGAGGCGCGTTGCCTCGCGGAGGTATATAAAAATACTGCTACCGCTTTTATCTCGTGCGGTTATTTTGGCTCCTATTTGCCCTCCCTGGCCGTAACTTTACCTGCCGCTCCTACAGTATAAAGGGGCGGTCAATTAGACTCCAGTTTAAAATCCCTGCAATCAGTTTCTGCGAGCGAAATTAGGCTTTTGTGCTTGAAGCGATGCGGATCTCTCCGCCATTAGGCAGGGACGCTAGGTACTTCCTTGTCCCCATGGAGCTGGTCACGTGACGTAAAAATCCCTTCTGGCCGCGGCCGCGGCCGCAGCCGCAAGATGAGCAAACCGGCCCTGATCTATAAAACATATACCAAACGAAGGACAAAACCGTCAAGATAGCACTTATGTAGCTTTAGTCTTTCCCTTGAAAGCACCAATAAAACTGGACTTCATAATAGTAGAATTAATCTTTCTTACAACACACCATCTTAAAAGTCTCTTCAGACTTTAACAAGGTCCATACAACAATGAAAAGGAAAACTCCATCAAAATAGCATTCCGTATAAAGCTTTGAACTAACCTTCTAAGGACACCACCGAAATAGTATTTCGTACGAAGTTTACAAATAATCGTAGAAAACACCAGTAAAATAGTACTTCTTACCACTAAAAGTAATCTCCTTTGCCTAACACCATCTTAAACTTATTTCTAGCTTTCAACATAGTCCCATTTTTAAAACTGCTTAGCTCTAATCAAAAATCAGATCACAGAGTAGTAATAACGTGTCTGTGAGTCTGGGCATTCAAACGTGAGAAGTTTGAATGTATATTAAGGCCACGGTCCCACTGAATGTGGCAGTTTAGGTACTTTTTAGCAGGTCATTACTCATCTCCTTTTAAATACTGTTTTGTGGGATTGATGTCATTCGAAAGGCAATGCAGTCCTCTTTTATTTAATATTATGTGTGTGTTGGTTTTTACTGTTCATGCGCATTTGTAGCGTTGCGAATATGATGTCGCGGACCCTCACTTGCTCCGCTAGTTCATGTTTTATGAACGATCCATTAAAGATAACACGGTTCCAATATAGCAGTTTTGTTAAGATGATGTCGGAGCAGAATGTAACGATACACTTTTTTGGTATTTGCACTACTTTGTTTTTTTCATCCCTCCAAACATTGCCCTAAAATTGACATATTTCAGCACAAATATGTTTTTAATGACAAGCGCTAGGACAATGAAATTAGCTACAGATGTAGTGCTTATTATTGGTAATATTCAGAAACAAAATTTAATGTTGTGTAAAATTTATTTGTTTAGATATTTTATATCAAACGTCGCACTTTTTGGTGCTTCGAGTCATGGTACTTCAAATGCCGCTGAGGAAATAATTAAACTATGATAAAATCTTTAATAACATTTAGAGCTACAATGGTTGCCCAAGAGGTGGACGATGGCTTTTTTTTCATTTTCAAAGTCATAACGCTCCAGGAGCCCTTCAAACTTACCTGTTTTTGACGCATATCTTTTTTGACATCAAACAGATTTATTGGCATCTAATAACATTTATTGTTTGAAATAGATATACATTGCAATTATTAAATTTTCACAATGATATTGCTTTGGTTTTTTAATAGGTGTAGAGCTTAGATAATTTTAAAAAACAATTTAAAAGTGTTTGGGTGTTTTGTTGCGCTGCCTGGCGGATGGCAGACAAACTGCTGATTTCTAATGTTCCAAAACTTTTCGAGGGCGGCGTTGTCGTCTGTATCATCATCAATCTCCGCGTCTTTTTACCTTCACATTAAAAAAATATATTGGAAGATTTACTATCGATAAATGAATGGTTTAAGTAGTGAGTTAGGTTAATAAATCTAAGACAAATAATTACACAAGCGTAGCGTGATATAATGTGTTCATTATTCGATATGATTGTAATCAATAAACAATAAAGACGAAGAGGAAAAGAATACAACCGAGTTCACTTCATGCCTAGAGTCACTAAATGAGCTTTAAAGTATCGGCTCTCCGTTCCCCAAAAATTTTTTGGGCGCCGCCATTTTTGGTTTTGTTCAGAGCAAACGCAACGGCCGATCGTCATGATCCAAAGGTACGACTTTCTCAGCATTAGGTGCGGTGCTAGGAAGCTAATGCAATATTGCAATGCTCTGTCGCGGGTTGTTTAAAGGAGCTATGCAACAATTTTTGTACTTTGCGCAAATACCGCTTAAAACGGATCCCTAACGTTAATGACCTATGAAACACGCGTTCGTTTTTCACCCCACGCAATAGAAGTCCCAGAAAAAAAATTAAAGAAAAACGAGCAGCGTTCACCCCCTCAACTCGCAGCCAGAACAAGCGGCCACGTGATCTGGAGCCGATTATATGCCGCCAGTGTGGATCATAGCCACGCGCTGGGGTTGGCAAAGCACAGGACACGCGCTGAGTTCCAGACATTGTTAGTGCTCGGCTGTTGTCGTCGTTGCAGCGATTGGACACAGGACACTACCCGAATGCTTCTCGAGCTCTCAATTGTCACGAGCCCAAGTCGAGTGCCCACGCAATGCTCGGGTCCAATCTATGAACCGCATTCAAATATCGTCACTTGGGTGTATTACGATCCCCGAGTTACGTCATCAAATTTTGCAAAGGAGAGATTGAATGAAAATGATCGCTTTTGTCCTTGAAATTACAACGCAACAAAGGAGTTTCTTGGCCAATGGCGTTGCGTGTGTGTATCCTTGAGTCCCAGGTGTGCGCGTAAGCTCGTGTAGAGAGAAAAACATTCCAATTGAATATCGTTGCACAGCTCCTTTAAACATTTGTGGGGGACGGAAAAGCGTTTGCTGTAATTTTAGATAAAGCTTCAGATAACTGGCAACCATGATTTTAAGCCACAATAAAGCCAGGTGTCGTTACTCTGAACCGTAGCTAATTTACTGGCACAAGCGGGAACAATGAAGAAGAGGCAGGTGTCAAAAGGTAGTGGCTTGTGGAATCCACGGGGCTTACGTCATGGCCCCTCCAGGTATTACAAGCCTCTTGAACAAGAGCATGAATAGTGTCATTAAATAAGCTACGCTTCAGAGTAGCGACACTTGGCCTTATTGTGGGTTAAAATCATGGTTGCCAGTTATTTGGAGCTTTATCTGAAATCACGAAAAAACGCTTTTCCATCCTCCACTTTAAACAGTTTGCGACAAAGCGAAGCAACGTTACATGAGCTTCCTAACACCGAATTTAATGCTGAGGATGTCGCACTTTTGAATCATGACGATCGGCAGTTGCGCCTGCTCTGCACCAGGGTTGGGCAGAAATACTTAAAAATGTATTTGGAAATACAAATACTGGGATACTTTAAAATAGTACCTAAAATACTGATACTGAAATATATCTGTAAAAGTGTATCGCGATACGTATCGGAAATACATTTTAAGTAGAGGCAAAAAGTATTTGGAAATACAAATACAGGAATACATTTTAGGGAGGGCAGAAATACAAATACAGAAATACTGATACTGCAATACATTTTGCAAATTTATTTGAGAACAAATTAGATGAAGCTTGGAGTTGGAAGTGGAAGTTTTTGATCCTGAAATTACTTTCCCGTAGGCTTGGCACTTTGCCTTGAAGGTAGCGATTTCGGACGACGAGGAGTTTTCAATGTGCTCAGAAAAAAACGTTCCATCAAGGACTGACCGTCGTACCTCCCCTGACATCCTGTCTGTCAGACAAGGGATGCGAAAAGACTTCGACCTCTAAATAAATCCTCTGTCATCCTAAATCCCATCAAAACGTCACCACGCCCCTGTCAACATTTATCACATGACGTGACGGTGGAATGAACTGGTATTCTTTATCTGTAGGTGTGGCCTTGAACATGAAACTTTAACACACTGCTGTATGAAAGGACAATACATACTTTCGTTGTAGGTTATCTCGTTAAAGATCGTGCAGGATTTTCGAGAATGGTGGACCACCTGAAACATTTGGAACACATGTTTTATCTTCTGTTACGGTTGGAAAAACGATGCGGTGGCATCCCTGTTCTGAAGGTGCTTCCTGCCGACCCTCCGCCACCGACGCATGGATTGCAGTCATCAAGTTTCGCCTTGCATACTCCAAATAGAGACCTCGTAGATTGCGACCTGATATTGCCGGCAGAGGTGCGAGCTCTCCGAGAAACAGCGCGCTCGAGACGAGTCGCAGGTGTACGAAGTCTGGGTCGGCACAGCGAGGCCACGTCTGAACTCCTTCCTGGGTTTTGAATCACCAGAGCAGCGGGTCACTTTCACGTCGGCTGATGACGTACCCTTA